>NW_024061254.1:0-130000 GCF_016432855.1 Salvelinus namaycush
CCCAAAAACTCACGCCCTGACCAATAAACACATACCAAACAACAGAAAACAGGTCAGGAACGTGACACCAACGACCCCTCTGATACTAATGACTGGCTAGATAGTAACTCCTATAGTATCCAACGACCCCTCTGATACTAATGACTGGCTAGATAGTAACTCCTGTAGTATCCAATGACCCCTCTGATACTAATGACTGGCTAGATAGTAACTCCTATAGTATCCAATGACCCCTCTGATACTAATGACTGGCTAGATAGTAACTCCTGTAGTATCCAACGACCCCTCTGAAACTAATGACTGGCTAGATAGTAACTCCTGTAGTATCCAACGACCCCTCTGAAACTAATGACTGGCTAGATAGTAACTCCTGTAGTATCCAACGACCCCTCTGATACTAATGACTGGCTAGATAGTAACTCCTGTAGTATCCAACGACCCCTCTGAAACTAATGACTGGCTAGATAGTAACTCCTGTACTATCCAATGACCCCTCTGAAACTAATGACTGGCTAGATAGTAACTCCTGTAGTATCCAACGACCCCTCTGATACTAATGACTGGCTAGATAGTAACTCCTGTAGTATCCAATGACCCCTCTGAAACTAATGACTGGCTAGATAGTAACTCCTGTAGTATCCAACGACCCCTCTGATACTAATGACTGGCTAGATAGTAACTCCTGTAGTATCCAACGACCCCTCTGAAACTAATGACTGGCTAGATAGTAACTCCTGTAGTATCCAACGACCCCTCTGATACTAATGACTGGCTAGATAGTAACTCCTGTAGTATCCAATGACCCCTCTGAAACTAATGACTGGCTAGATAGTAACTCCTGTAGTATCCAACGACCCCTCTGATACTAATGACTGGCTAGATAGTAACTCCTGCAGTATCCAATGACCCCTCTGATACTAATGACTGGCTAGATAGTAACTCCTGTAGTATCCAACGACCCCTCTGAAACTAATGACTGGCTAGATAGTAACTCCTGTAGTATCCAACGACCCCTCTGAAACTAATGACTGGCTAGATAGTAACTCCTGTAGTATCCAATGACCCCTCTGATACTAATGACTGGCTAGATAGTAACTCCTGTAGTATCCAACGACCCCTCTGATACTAATGACTGGCTAGATAGTAACTCCTGTAGTATCCAATGACCCCTCTGATACTAATGACTGGCTAGATAGTAACTCCTGTAGTATCCAACGACCCCTCTGATACTAATGACTGGCTAGATAGTAACTCCTGTAGTATCCAACGACCCCTCTGAAACTAATGACTGGCTAGATAGTAACTCCTGTAGTATCCAACGACCCCTCTGAAACTAATGACTGGCTAGATAGTAACTCCTGTAGTATCCAACGACCCCTCTGAAACTAATGACTGGCTAGATAGTAACTCCTGTAGTATCCAACGACCCCTCTGAAACTAATGACTGGCTAGATAGTAACTCCTGTAGTATCCAACGACCCCTCTGAAACTAATGACTGGCTAGATAGTAACTCCTGTAGTATCCAACGACCCCTCTGAAACTAATGACTGGCTAGATAGTAACTCCTGTAGTATCCAACGACCCCTCTGAAACTAATGACTGGCTAGATAGTAACTCCTGTAGTATCCAACGACCCCTCTGAAACTAATGACTGGCTAGATAGTAACTCCTGTAGTATCCAACGACCCCTCTGATACTAATGACTGGCTAGATAGTAACTCCTGTAGTATCCAACGACCCCTCTGAAACTAATGACTGGCTAGATAGTAACTCCTGTAGTATCCAATGACCCCTCTGAAACTAATGACTGGCTAGATAGTAACTCCTGTAGTATCCAACGACCCCTCTGAAACTAATGACTGGCTAGATAGTAACTCCTGTAGTATCCAACGACCCCTCTGAAACTAATGACTGGCTAGATAGTAACTCCTGTAGTATCCAACGACCCCTCTGAAACTAATGACAGGCTAGATAGTAACTCCTGTAGTATCCAACGACCCCTCTGAAACTAATGACTGGCTAGATAGTAACTCCTGTAGTATCCAACGACCCCTCTGAAACTAATGACTGGCTAGATAGTAACTCCTGTAGTATCCAATGACCCCTCTGAAACTAATGACTGGCTAGATAGTAACTCCTGTAGTATCCAACGACCCCTCTGAAACTAATGACTGGCTAGATAGTAACTCCTGTAGTATCCAACGACCCCTCTGAAACTAATGACTGGCTAGATAGTAACTCCTGTAGTATCCAACGACCCCTCTGAAACTAATGACAGGCTAGATAGTAACTCCTGTAGTATCCAACGACCCCTCTGAAACTAATGACTGGCTAGATAGTAACTCCTGTAGTATCCAACGACCCCTCTGAAACTAATGACTGGCTAGATAGTAACTCCTGTAGTATCCAATGACCCCTCTGAAACTAATGACTGGCTAGATAGTAACTCCTGTAGTATCCAACGACCCCTCTGATACTAATGACTGGCTAGATAGTAACTCCTGTAGTATCCAACGACCCCTCTGAAACTAATGACTGGCTAGATAGTAACTCCTGTAGTATCCAACGACCCCTCTGAAACTAATGACTGGCTAGATAGTAACTCCTGTAGTATCCAACGACCCCTCTGAAACTAATGACTGGCTAGATAGTAACTCCTGTAGTATCCAACGACCCCTCTGATACTAATGACTGGCTAGATAGTAACTCCTGTAGTATCCAACGACCCCTCTGAAACTAATGACTGGCTAGATAGTAACTCCTGTAGTATCCAATGACCCCTCTGAAACTAATGACTGGCTAGATAGTAACTCCTGTAGTATCCAACGACCCCTCTGAAACTAATGACTGGCTAGATAGTAACTCCTGTAGTATCCAACGACCCCTCTGAAACTAATGACTGGCTAGATAGTAACTCCTGTAGTATCCAACGACCCCTCTGAAACTAATGACAGGCTAGATAGTAACTCCTGTAGTATCCAACGACCCCTCTGAAACTAATGACTGGCTAGATAGTAACTCCTGTAGTATCCAACGACCCCTCTGAAACTAATGACTGGCTAGATAGTAACTCCTGTAGTATCCAATGACCCCTCTGAAACTAATGACTGGCTAGATAGTAACTCCTGTAGTATCCAACGACCCCTCTGAAACTAATGACTGGCTAGATAGTAACTCCTGTAGTATCCAACGACCCCTCTGAAACTAATGACTGGCTAGATAGTAACTCCTGTAGTATCCAACGACCCCTCTGAAACTAATGACAGGCTAGATAGTAACTCCTGTAGTATCCAACGACCCCTCTGAAACTAATGACTGGCTAGATAGTAACTCCTGTAGTATCCAACGACCCCTCTGAAACTAATGACTGGCTAGATAGTAACTCCTGTAGTATCCAATGACCCCTCTGAAACTAATGACTGGCTAGATAGTAACTCCTGTAGTATCCAACGACCCCTCTGATACTAATGACTGGCTAGATAGTAACTCCTGTAGTATCCAACGACCCCTCTGAAACTAATGACTGGCTAGATAGTAACTCCTGTAGTATCCAACGACCCCTCTGATACTAATGACTGGCTAGATAGTAACTCCTGTAGTATCCAACGACCCCTCTGATACTAATGACTGGCTAGATAGTAACTCCTGTAGTATCCAACGACCCCTCTGAAACTAATGACTGGCTAGATAGTAACTCCTGTAGTATCCAACGACCCCTCTGAAACTAATGACTGGCTAGATAGTAACTCCTGTAGTATCCAACGACCCCTCTGAAACTAATGACTGGCTAGATAGTAACTCCTGTAGTATCCAACGACCCCTCTGAAACTAATGACAGGCTAGATAGTAACTCCTGTAGTATCCAACGACCCCTCTGATACTAATGACTGGCTAGATAGTAACTCCTGTAGTATCCAATGACCCCTCTGATACTAATGACTGGCTAGATAGTAACTCCTGTAGTATCCAATGACCCCTCTGAAACTAATGACTGGCTAGATAGTAACTCCTGTAGTATCCAATGACCCCTCTGAAACTAATGACTGGCTAGATAGTAACTCCTGTAGTATCCAACGACCCCTCTGAAACTAATGACTGGCTAGATAGTAACTCCTGTAGTATCCAACGACCCCTCTGATACTAATGACTGGCTAGATAGTAACTCCTGTAGTATCCAACGACCCCTCTGAAACTAATGACTGGCTAGATAGTAACTCCTGTAGTATCCAACGACCCCTCTGAAACTAATGACTGGCTAGATAGTAACTCCTGTAGTATCCAACGACCCCTCTGAAACTAATGACTGGCTAGATAGTAACTCCTGTAGTATCCAACGACCCCTCTGATTCTAATGACTGGCTAGATAGTAACTCCTGTAGTATCCAACGACCCCTCTGATACTAATGACTGGCTAGATAGTAACTCCTGTAGTATCCAATGACCCCTCTGAAACTAATGACTGGCTAGATAGTAACTCCTGTAGTATCCAACGACCCCTCTGAAACTAATGACTGGCTAGATAGTAACTCCTGTAGTATCCAACGACCCCTCTGAAACTAATGACTGGCTAGATAGTAACTCCTGTAGTATCCAACGACCCCTCTGAAACTTATGACTGGCTAGATAGTAACTCCTGTAGTATCCAATGACCCCTCTGAAACTAATGACTGGCTAGATAGTAACTCCTGTAGTATCCAACGACCCCTCTGAAACTAATGACTGGCTAGATAGTAACTCCTGTAGTATCCAACGACCCCTCTGATACTAATGACTGGCTAGATAGTAACTCCTGTAGTATCCAACGACCCCTCTGATACTAATGACTGGCTAGATAGTAACTCCTGTAGTATCCAACGACCCCTCTGATACTAATGACTGGCTAGATAGTAACTCCTGTAGTATCCAATGACCCCTCTGAAACTAATGACTGGCTAGATAGTAACTCCTGTAGTATCCAACGACCCCTCTGAAACTAATGACAGGCTAGATAGTAACTCCTGTAGTATCCAACGACCCCTCTGAAACTAATGACTGGCTAGATAGTAACTCCTGTAGTATCCAACGACCCCTCTGAAACTAATGACTGGCTAGATAGTAACTCCTGTAGTATCCAATGACCCCTCTGAAACTAATGACTGGCTAGATAGTAACTCCTGTAGTATCCAACGACCCCTCTGAAACTAATGACTGGCTAGATAGTAACTCCTGTAGTATCCAATGACCCCTCTGAAACTAATGACTGGCTAGATAGTAACTCCTGTAGTATCCAACGACCCCTCTGATACTAATGACTGGCTAGATAGTAACTCCTGTAGTATCCAACGACCCCTCTGATACTAATGACTGGCTAGATAGTAACTCCTGTAGTATCCAACGACCCCTCTGATACTAATGACTGGCTAGATAGTAACTCCTGTAGTATCCAACGACCCCTCTGAAACTAATGACTGGCTAGATAGTAACTCCTGTAGTATCCAACGACCCCTCTGAAACTAATGACAGGCTAGATAGTAACTCCTGTAGTATCCAACGACCCCTCTGATACTAATGACTGGCTAGATAGTAACTCCTGTAGTATCCAACGACCCCTCTGATACTAATGACTGGCTAGATAGTAACTCCTGTAGTATCCAATGACCCCTCTGAAACTAATGACTGGCTAGATAGTAACTCCTGTAGTATCCAACGACCCCTCTGATACTAATGACTGGCTAGATAGTAACTCCTGTAGTATCCAACGACCCCTCTGAAACTAATGACTGGCTAGATAGTAACTCCTGTAGTATCCAACGACCCCTCTGAAACTAATGACTGGCTAGATAGTAACTCCTGTAGTATCCAATGACCCCTCTGAAACTAATGACTGGCTAGATAGTAACTCCTGTAGTATCCAACGACCCCTCTGAAACTAATGACTGGCTAGATAGTAACTCCTGTAGTATCCAACGACCCCTCTGATACTAATGACTGGCTAGATAGTAACTCCTGTAGTATCCAATGACCCCTCTGAAACTAATGACTGGCTAGATAGTAACTCCTGTAGTATCCAACGACCCCTCTGATACTAATGACTGGCTAGATAGTAACTCCTGTAGTATCCAACGACCCCTCTGATACTAATGACTGGCTAGATAGTAACTCCTGTAGTATCCAACGACCCCTCTGATACTAATGACTGGCTAGATAGTAACTCCTGTAGTATCCAACGACCCCTCTGATACTAATGACTGGCTAGATAGTAACTCCTGTAGTATCCAACGACCCCTCTGAAACTAATGACTGGCTAGATAGTAACTCCTGTAGTATCCAACGACCCCTCTGAAACTAATGACTGGCTAGATAGTAACTCCTGTAGTATCCAACGACCCCTCTGAAACTAATGACTGGCTAGATAGTAACTCCTGTAGTATCCAACGACCCCTCTGAAACTAATGACTGGCTAGATAGTAACTCCTGTAGTATCCAATGACCCCTCTGAAACTAATGACTGGCTAGATAGTAACTCCTGTAGTATCCAACGACCCCTCTGAAACTAATGACTGGCTAGATAGTAACTCCTGTAGTATCCAACGACCCCTCTGAAACTAATGACTGGCTAGATAGTAACTCCTGTAGTATCCAATGACCCCTCTGAAACTAATGACTGGCTAGATAGTAACTCCTGTAGTATCCAACGACCCCTCTGAAACTAATGACTGGCTAGATAGTAACTCCTGTAGTATCCAACGACCCCTCTGAAACTAATGACTGGCTAGATAGTAACTCCTGTAGTATCCAACGACCCCTCTGATACTAATGACTGGCTAGATAGTAACTCCTGTAGTATCCAACGACCCCTCTGAAACTAATGACTGGCTAGATAGTAACTCCTGTAGTATCCAACGACCCCTCTGATACTAATGACTGGCTAGATAGTAACTCCTGTAGTATCCAACGACCCCTCTGATACTAATGACTGGCTAGATAGTAACTCCTGTAGTATCCAACGACCCCTCTGATACTAATGACTGGCTAGATAGTAACTCCTGTAGTATCCAACGACCCCTCTGATACTAATGACTGGCTAGATAGTAACTCCTGTAGTATCCAATGACCCCTCTGAAACTAATGACTGGCTAGATAGTAACTCCTGTAGTATCCAACGACCCCTCTGATACTAATGACTGGCTAGATAGTAACTCCTGTAGTATCCAACGACCCCTCTGATACTAATGACTGGCTAGATAGTAACTCCTGTAGTATCCAACGACCCCTCTGAAACTAATGACTGGCTAGATAGTAACTCCTGTAGTATCCAACGACCCCTCTGAAACTAATGACTGGCTAGATAGTAACTCCTGTAGTATCCAACGACCCCTCTGAAACTAATGACTGGCTAGATAGTAACTCCTGTAGTATCCAACGACCCCTCTGATACTAATGACTGGCTAGATAGTAACTCCATCTTTTCAAAACAAGGTCCAACGTGGTTGGGCTGTAGAAAGCATTAGTGTGTTGTAATATAGTTTGTGACACTAATTTGATGGGGCTCTGCCCTTCATTCCAGTGCAGATAGAAATACCCTTCTTTAAGGAGGCTCCATTGAAATTGTACTGTGTCACCTACAGTTCGTTCAGAAAGTTCTCAAACCACTTCACTTTTTTCACATTTTATTTCGTTACAGCCTTATTCTAAAATGTATTAAATTCATTTTTTCCTCATCAATATACACACAATGACATAATGACATATCTTATTTACATAAGTATTCAGACCCTTTGCTATAAGACTCGAAATTGAGCTCAGCTGCATCCTGTTTCCATTGATCATCCTTGAGATGTTTCTCCAACTTCATTGGAGTCCACCTGTGGTAAATTCAATTGATTGGACATTATTTGGAAAGGCACACACCTGTCTATATAAGGTCCCACAGTCGACAGTGCATGTGTAACAGTATAACTTTAAACCGTCCCCTCGCCCCGACACGGGCGCGAACCAGGGACCCTCTGCACACATCAACAACAGTCACCCACGAAGCGTCGTTACCCATCGCTCCACAAAAGCCGCGGCCCTTGCAGAGCAAGGGGCAACACTACATCTAGGTTTCAGAGCAAGTGACGTAACTGATTGAAACGCTACTAGCGCGTACCCGCTTTCTAGCTAGCCATTTCACATCCGTTACACATGTCAGAGCAAAAACCAAGTCATGAGGTCGAAGGAATTGTCCGTAGAGCTCCGAGACAGGACCATGTCGAGGCACAGATCTGGGGAAGGGTACCAAAAAATTCTGCACCATTGAAGGTCCCCAAGAACACAGTGCCCTCCATCATTCTTAAATGGAAGAAGTTTGGAACCACCAAGACTCTTCTTAGAGCTGGCCGCTCGGCCAAACTGAGCAATCGGAGGTGAAGGGCCTTGGTCAGGAAGGTGACCAAGAACCCAATGGATACTTTGACAGAGCTCCAGAGTTCATCCTTGGAGATAGGAGAACCATCTAGAAGGATAACCATCTCTACAACAATCCACCAATCAGGCAGGCCCTTATGGTAGAGTGGCCAGACGGAAGCCACGCCTCAGTAAAAGGCACATGACAGCCTGCTTGGTGACTCTAAGACCATGTAAGACCATGAAAACAAGATTCTCTGGTCTGATGACACAAAGATTGTGCTCTTTGGCTTGAATGCCAAGCGTCACGTCTGGTGGAAACCTTGCCCCATCCATACGGTGAAGCATGGTGGTGGCAGCGTCACGTCTGGTGGAAACCTTGCCCCATCCCTACGGTGAAGCATGGTGGTGGCAGCATCATGCTGTGGGGAAGTTTTTCAGCGGCAAGTACAGAGAGATCCTTGAGGTCCTGTTCCAGAGCGCTCAGGACCTCAGACTGGGGTGAAGGTTCACCTTCCAACAGGACAATGACCCTAAGTACACACCCAAGATAACGCAGGAGTTATCGGGATGGTCTCTGAATGTCCTTGAGTGGCCCAGCCAGAGCTCAGACTTGAATCCGATCAAACATCTCTGGAGAGACCTGACAATAGCTGTGCAGTGACGCTCCCCATCCAACCTGACAGAGCTTGAGAGGATCTGCAGAGAAGAATGGGAGAAACTTCCCAAATACAGGTGTGCCAAGCTTGTGGCGTCATACCCAAGAAGACTCGAGGCTGTAATTGCTTCCAAAGGTGCTTCAACAAAAGTACTGAGTAACGGTTTTGAATTATTATGTAAATGTGATATTTCAGTATTACATTTTTTATACATTTGCAACAATTTCAAAAAAACTGTTTTTGCTTTGTCGTTGTGGGGTATTGTGATGTCGTTGTGGGGTATTGTGATGTCGTTGTGGGGTATTGTGATGTCGTTATGGGGTATTGGGATGTCGTTGTGGGGTATTGTGATGTCGTTGTGGGGTATTGTGATGTCGTTGTGGGGTATTGTGATGTCGTTGTGGGGTATTGTGATGTCGTTATGGGGTATTGGGATGTCGTTATGGGGTATTGTGATGTCGTTGTGGGGTATTGTGATGTCGTTGTGGGGTATTGTGATGTCGTTGTGGGGTATTGTGATGTCGTTGTGGGGTATTGTGATGCCGTTGTGGGGTATTGTGATGTCGTTGTGGGGTATTGTGATGCCGTTGTGGGGTATTGTGATGTCGTTGTGGGGTATTGTGATGTCGTTGTGGGGTATTGTGATGCCGTTGTGGGGTATTGTGATGTCGTTGTGGGGTATTGTGATGTCGTTGTGGGGTATTGTGATGTCGTTGTGGGGTATTGTGATGTCGTTGTGGGGTATTGTGTGTAGATTGATGAGGACATTTTTTTAATACATTATAGAATAAGGCTGTAACTTGACAAAATGCGGAAAAAGTCAAGCGGTCTGAATACTTCCCAAAGGCATTGTATGTGAGTCTCGATGGTAGACTACAGCTGATGAACATTATATATCAGTCTGGATGGTAGACTACAGCAGATGAACATTATATATCAGTCTGGATGGTAGACTACTGTGGATGAACATTATATATCAGTCTGGATGGTAGACTACAGCTGATGAACATTATATATCAGTCTGGATGGTAGACTACAGCTGATGAACATTATATATCAGTCTGGATGGTAGACTACTGTGGATGAACATTATATATCAGTCTGGATGGTAGACTACAGCTGATGAACATTAAATATCATTCTGGATGGTAGACTACAGCTGATGAACATTATATATCATTCTGGATGGTAGACTACAGCTGATGAACATTATATATCAGTCTGGATGGTAGACTACAGCTGATGAACATTAAATATCATTCTGGATGGTAGACTACAGCTGATGAACATTATATATCATTCTGGATGGTAGACTACAGCTGATGAACATTATATATCCGTCTGGATGGTAGACTACAGCTGATGAACATTATATATCATTCTGGATGGTAGACTACAGCTGATGAACATTATATATCCGTCTGGATGGTAGACTACAGCTGATGAACATTATATATCAGTCTGGATGGTAGACTACAGCTGATGAACATTATATATCAGTCTGGATGGTAGACTACAGCTGATGAACATTATATATCAGTCTGGATGGTAGACTACAGCTGATGAACATTATATATCAGTCTGGATGGTAGACTACTGTGGATGAACATTATATATCAGTCTGGATGGTAGACTACAGCTGATGAACATTAAATATCATTCTGGATGGTAGACTACAGCTGATGAACATTATATATCATTCTGGATGGTAGACTACAGCTGATGAACATTATATATCCGTCTGGATGGTAGACTACAGCTGATGAACATTAAATATCATTCTGGATGGTAGACTACAGCTGATGAACATTATATATCAGTCTGGATGGTAGACTACAGCTGATGAACATTATATATCAGTCTGGATGGTAGACTACAGCTGATGAACATTAAATATCATTCTGGATGGTAGACTACAGCTGATGAACATTATATATCAGTCTGGATGGTAGACTACTGTGGATGAACATTATATATCAGTCTGGATGGTAGACTACAGCTGATGAACATTAAATATCATTCTGGATGGTAGACTACAGCTGATGAACATTATATATCATTCTGGATGGTAGACTACAGCTGATGAACATTATATATCCGTCTGGATGGTAGACTACAGCTGATGAACATTAAATATCATTCTGGATGGTAGACTACAGCTGATGAACATTATATATCCGTCTGGATGGTAGACTACAGCTGATGAACATTATATATCAGTCTGGATGGTAGACTACAGCTGATGAACATTATATATCAGTCTGGATGGTAGACTACAGCAGATGAACATTATATATCATTCTGGATGGTAGACTACAGCTGATGAACATTAAATATCATTCTGGATGGTAGACTACAGCTGATGAACATTATATATCAGTCTGGATGGTAGACTACAGCAGATGAACATTATATATCAGTCTGGATGGTAGACTACAGCTGATGAACATTATATATCATTCTGGATGGTAGACTACAGCTGATGAACATTATATATCAGTCTGGATGGTAGACTACAGCAGATGAACATTATATATCAGTCTGGATGGTAGACTACAGCTGATGAACATTATATATCAGTCTGGATGATAGGCTACACTGGATGAACAGTATACATTACCAGTCAAAAGTTTGGACACACCTACTCATTCAAGGGTTTTCTTTATTGACTATTTTCTACATTGTAGAATAATAGTGAAGACATCAAAACTGTGATATAACACATATGGAATCATGTAGTAACCAAAAAAGTGTTAAACAAATTTTCGATTCTTCAAAGTAGTCACCCTTTGTCTTGATGTCAGCTTTGCACACTCTTGGCATTCTCTCAACCAGCTTACCCTGGAATGCTTTTCCAACAGTCTTGAAGGAGCTCCCACATATGCTGAGCACTTGTTGGCTGCTTTTCCTTCACTCTGCGGTCCAACTCATTACAAACATCTCAATTCAAATCAAATCAAATTGTATTTGTCACGTGCGCCGAATACAACAGGTGTATTAGACCTTACAGTGAAATGCTGAATACAACAGGTGTAGTAGACCTCACAGTGAAATGCTGAATACAACAGGTGTATTAGACCTTACAGTGAAATGCTGAATACAACAGGTGTAGACCTCACAGTGAAATGCTGAATACAACAGGTGTAGACCTTACAGTGAAATGCCGAATACAACAGGTGTAGACCTTACAGTGAAATGCTGAATACAACAGGTGTAGACCTTACAGTGAAATGCTGAATACAACCGGTGTAGACCTTACAGTGAAATGCTGAATACAACAGGTGTAGTAGACCTTACAGTGAAATGCTGAATACAACATGTGTAGACCTCACAGTGAAATGCTGAATACAACAGGTGTAGACCTGGTTAGTTGATGTAATTGAGGTAATATGTACATGTAGGTAGAGGTAAAGTGACTATGCATAGATAATAAACAGAGAGTAGCAGCAGCGTAAAAATGGGGGCTGGAGTGGGGACAATGCAAATAGTCCGGGTAGCCATTTGATTAACTGTTCAAGAGTCTTATGGCTTGGGGATAGAAACTGTTAAGAAGTCTTTTTGACCTAGACTTGGCGTTCCGGTACTGCTTGCCATGCGGTAGCAGAGAGAACAGTCTATGACTTGGGAGGCGGGAAGTTCTTGGCAATTTTTGGGGCCTTCCTCTGACACCACCTGGTATAGAGGTCCTGGATGGCAGGAAGCGAGGCCCGAATGATGTACTGGGCCGTACACGCTACCCTCTGTAGTGCTTTGCGGTCGGAGGCTGAGCAGTTGCATACCAGAGCAACCAGTCAGGATGCTCCCGATGGTGCAGCTGTAGAACCTTTTATGGATCTGGGGACCCACGCCAAATCTTTTTAGTCTCCTGAGGGGGAATAGGCTTTGTCGTGCCCTCTTCTCAACTGTCTTGGTGCATTTGGACCATGATAGCTTGTTGGTGATGTGGACACCAAGGAACTTGAAGCTCTCAAACTGCTCCACTACAGCCCCA
Organism: Salvelinus namaycush; assembly: GCF_016432855.1. Lineage (NCBI taxonomy): Eukaryota > Metazoa > Chordata > Actinopteri > Salmoniformes > Salmonidae > Salvelinus > Salvelinus namaycush. Next base: position 13,016 of record NW_024061254.1, read on the forward strand.
TCGATGAGAATGTGCTCGGCCCTTGTTTTCCTGTTGTCCACAATCATCTCCTTTGTCTTGATCACGTTGAGGGAGAGGTTGTTGTCCTGGCTCCACCCTGCCAGGTCTCTGACCTCCTCCCTATAGGCTGTCTCATCGTTGGCATTGATCAGGCCTACCACAGTTGTGTCCTTGGCAAATTAATGATGGCGATGGAGTCGTGCTTGGCCACGCAGTCATGGGTGAACAGGGAGTACAGGAAGGGACATAACATGCACCCCTGAGGGGCCCCAGTGTTGAGGATCAGCGTAACAGATGTGTTGTTGCCTACCCTACCACCTGTTTGAAGGTTCTTGTGAATGGCATAGCGTAATTTCTTATAAGCGTCCGGGTTAGATTCCCGCTCCGTGAAAGCAGCAGCTCTACCCTTTAGCTTTGTTCGGATGTTGCCATACGTACGGTCATTGTGGGAACAACGTCATCGATTTACTTATTGATGAAGCCAGTGACTGATGTGGTGTACTCCTCTATGCCATCGGATGAGTCCCGGAACATATTCCAGTCTGTGCCAGCAAAACAGTCACCTGCGTCATCTGACCACTTCCTATTTGAGCGATTTACTTGTACTTCCTGCTTTAGCTTTTGCTTGTAAGCAGGAATCAGGAGGATAGAGTTATGGTCAGATTTGCCAAATGGAGGGCGAGGGAGAATTTTGTACGTGTCTCTTTGTGTGGATTAACGGTGGTCTAGAGTTTTTTTTTATATTGTTGCACATGTAATATACTTGTAGAATTTGGTAAAACAGATTTAAGTTTCCCTGCATTAAAGTCCCAGCCACTAGGAGCACCGCTTCTGGATGAGCATTTTCTTGTTTGATATGATTTTATACAGCTTTGAGTGCCGTCTTAGTGCATCAGTTTGTGGTGGTAAATGACAGCTACAAAAACAAAATGGATGAAAACTCTCTTGGTAAATGGTCTACTTGGTACTTTACCTCAGGAGAGAAAAACCTGGAGACTTCCTTAATATTTGATTTTGCGGACCAGCTATTATCGACAAATAGACACAGACTCCAAGGGAGAGTAGCAAAAGTGCTGAACTTTCTACATTTATAGACACTTTGTCTTTCTGTGGACTGATGAACATCAAGGCTTTTAGAGATACTTTTGTAACCCTTTCCAGCTTTATGCAAGTCAACTATTCTTAATCTCAGGTCATCTGAGATCTCTTTTGTTCAAGGCATGGTTCACATCAGGCAATGCTTCTTGTGAATAGCAAACTCAAAACTCAAACAATGTGAAAAAACCATCAAAACAGCACAACTGTTTAGGAGCCCGTAAAACGGCGGCCATCTCCTCCGGCGCCATTAACACCATATTTCATGGGTTTAGTGACCACAATCCATTGAATTAATATTAAGAAGTGACATCAGGAGAGCACAGTGCACGGAAGAAATGTTCACTGCTAGTGTGCGAGGCCAAGAGTGCGGGACGCTTCATTTCGTTCAGGGATCAAATCCCCCCCCCCAGACACAGGTCTTCAGGGCTGAGCCCCTGAATACCAAATACTGAGAATAGCGTAGGAAAGACGTGCATTTCCTAATCGGGCCCATGATGATTAAAAATTGTGTTCTAGCAGATCGGAAGCCGAGTAGAGGAGGCAATCCTACTGCAGTCACAGCCTTCCAGCCTTCTCAACACAAAATTAATTTGACAGGTTTGCATTAAGGCAGCTGATCAATATCCACTTAGAGCTGTGAGAAGAAACAGAACTGACTGCTAGGTTATGAGATGAGAAAAGTCTCGGTGTCTCTAAGCTCTGTGCTACATCAGTGCTCTGACCTCCAGCCATTGATCGGCTGCAGTTAACATGACAAAAGGCCTGGAAGTTATACCACCATGTAGCTACCAGGGAACAATCAACCCACCTGCACTACATGTTTGATGGACTGACTAGCATTTCTTGGCCTGGAAACGAAATAGAGAGGCAGAGTTCTGACAGGACCTCTCTGCTCATGCATCTTAACAGGAGAGGAGGAGAGGGGGAGAGGGTAGGAGATGGGAGGGGAGGAAGAGAGGAGGGGGACGAGAAGGAGAGTGGAGGAGGAGGAGAAGTGGAGAGGAGAGAGGAGGAGTGGGGAGAAGAAGAGAGAGGAGGAGAGGAGGTGAGAGGAGGAGGAGAAGTGGAGAGGAGAGAGGAGGAGTGGGTAGCAGAGAAGAGAGAGGAGGAGAGGAGGTGAGAGGAGGAGGAGAAGTGGAAAGGAGAGAGGAGGAGTGGGGAAAAGAAGAGAGGAGGAGAGGAGGTGAGAGGAGGAGGAGAAGTGGAGAGGAGAGAGGAGGAGTGGGGAGAAGAAGAGAGGAGGAGAGGAGGTGAGAGGAGGAGGAGAAGTGGAGAGGAGAGAGGAGGAGTGGGGAGCAGAGAAGAGAGAGGAGGAGAGGAGGTGAGAGGAGGAGGAGAAGTGGAGAGGAGAGAGGAGGAGTGGGGAGAAGAAGAGAGAGGAGGAGAGGAGGTGAGAGGAGGAGAAGTGGAGAGGAGAGAGGAGGAGTGGGGAGAAGAGAGGAGGAGAGGAGGTGAGAGGAGGAGGAAAAGTGGAGAGGAGAGAGGAGGAGTGGGGAGAAGAAGAGAGGAGGAGAGGAGGTGAGAGGAGGAGGAGAAGTGGAGAGGAGAGAGGAGGAGTGGGGAGCAGAGAAGAGAGGAGTATAGAGATTAAGTTTAACCAGTGCTTGATCCAATATTTTAATCTCAATTTGATCGAATGTTTCAATCTCAATTTTCAGAGTCAGACTACACAAATCAAATCAAATAGTTTTTGTCACACATGTTTAGCAGATGTTTAGCACACATGACTGACTGTAAGTTGCTTTGGAAAAAGGCATCTGCTAAATGGCAAATATGATTATGATGATTATTATTTGTATTTTATTTCTTATTATACTTTGGCCATTACTCACAACCTCCCTCTCTTCCATTAATGAATTGCGTTAATATGGATATAGGATCTTCCATTATTGCATTTGGTTAATATGGGAATAGGGTTACAGCTTTGTTTTAAATGACAAAACTTCATTTCACTACCTTCCAACATGGACTCTGGGGTCAACCTATCCACAGTAAGCTGCTTTGGTTTTGTTTCTAACATCATAGACATTCCCCTGTGTTATTTGCCCAGGATATTATCCTATGCTCTTAAATTTGTTCTCTAGGTTTCATTTGATAGTTTATTGTTTTCTTGTTTGTCTGTCTTGGAGAGCTGTGGGATTTTCTGCAACAGTAGTCTGTGACTTGATGCAGTTTCAGAGTGTTTCTTTTTCCTGCCTCTCGCCTCTCTCCTGTTCAGCCTGTTCCTCTCTCCTGTTCAGCCTATTCCTCTCTCCTGTTCAGCCTGTTCCTCTCTCCTGTTCAGCCTATTTCTGTTCAGCCTATTCCTGTTCAGCCTATTCCTCTCTCCTGTTCAGCCTATTCCTCTCTCCTGTTCAGCCTATTCCTCTCTCCTGTTCAGCCTATTCCTCTCTCCTGTTCAGCCTATTCCTCTCTCCTGTTCAGCCTATTCCTCTCTCCTGTTCAGCCTATTCCTCTCTCCTGTTCAGCCTATTCCTCTCTCCTGTTCAGCTTATTCCTCTCTCCTGTTCAGCCTTTTCCTCTCTCCTGTTCAGCCTATTCCTCTCTCCTGTTCAGCCTATTCCTGTTCAGCCTTTTCCTCTCTCCTGTTCAGCCTATTCCTCTCTCCTGTTCAGCCTATTCCTCTCTCCTGTTCAGCCTATTCCTCTCTCCTGTTCAGCCTATTCCTCTCTCCTGTTCAGCCTATTCCTCTCTCCTGTTCAGCCTATTCCTCTCTCCTGTTCAGCCTATTCTTCTCTGCTGTTCAGCCTCTTCCTCTCTCCGGTTCAGCCTATCCTCTCTCCTGTTCAGCCTATTCCTCTCTCCTGTTCAGCCTATTCCTCTCTCCTGTTCAGCCTATTCCTCTCTCCGGTTCAGCCCCTATTCATCTCCCATGTTCATTCTATTCCTCTCTCCTGTTCAGCCTATTCCTCTCTCCTGTTCAGCCTATTCCTCTCTCCGGTTCAGCCCCTATTCATCTCCCATGTTCATTCTATTCCTCTCTCCTGTTCAGCCTATTCCTCTCTCCTGTTCAGCCTATTCCTCTCTCCTGTTCATTCTATTCCTCTCTCCTGTTCAGCCTATTCCTCTCTCCTGTTCAGCCTATTCCTCTCTCCTGTTCAGCCTATTCCTCTCTCCTGTTCAGCCTATTCCTCTCTCCTGTTCAGCCTATTCCTCTCTCCTGTTCATTCTATTCCTCTCTCCTTTTCAGCCTATGCCTCTCTCCGGTTCAGCCTATTCCTCTCTCCGGTTCAGCCTATTCCTCTCTCCTGTTCAGCCTATTCCTCTCTCCTGTTCAGCCTATTCCTCTCTCCTGTTCAGCCTATTCCTCTCTCCTGTTCAGCTTATTCCTCTCTCCTGTTCAGCCTTTTCCTCTCTCCTGTTCAGCCTATTCCTCTCTCCTGTTCAGCCTATTCCTGTTCAGCCTTTTCCTCTCTCCTGTTCAGCCTATTCCTCTCTCCTGTTCAGCCTATTCCTCTCTCCTGTTCAGCCTATTCCTCTCTCCTGTTCAGCCTATTCCTCTCTCCTGTTCAGCCTATTCCTCTCTCCTGTTCAGCCTATTCCTCTCTCCTGTTCAGCCTTTTCCTCTCTCCTGTTCAGCCTATTCCTCTCTCCTGTTCAGCCTATTCCTCTCTCCTGTTCAGCCTATTTTTTTATCTTGTTCAGCCTATTTCTCTCTCCTGTTCAGCCTATTCCTCTCTCCTGTTCAGCCTATTCCTCTCTCCTGTTCAGCCTATTCCTCTCTCCTGTTCAGCCTATTCCTCTCTCCTGTTCAGCCTATTCCTCTCTCCGGTTCAGCCCCTATTCATCTCCCTTGTTCAGCCTATTCCTCTCTCCTGTTCAGCCTATTCCCCTCTCCTGTTCAGCCTATTCCTCTCTCCTGTTCATTCTATTCCTCTCTCCTGTTCAGCCTATTCCTCTCTCCTGTTCAGCCTATTCCTCTCTCCTGTTCAGCCTATTCCTCTCTCCTGTTCAGCCTATTCCTCTCTCCTGTTCAGCCTATTCCTCTCTCCTGTTCATTCTATTCCTCTCTCCTTTTCAGCCTATGCCTCTCTCCGGTTCAGCCTATTCCTCTCTCCGGTTCAGCCTATTCCTCTCTCCTCTTCAGCCTATTCCTCTCTCCTGTTCAGCCTATTCCTCTCTCCTGTTCAGCCTATTCCTCTCTCCTGTTCAGCTTATTCCTCTCTCCTGTTCAGCCTATTCCTCTCTCCGGTTCAGCCTGTTCCTCTCTCCGGTTCAGCCTATTCCTCTCTCCTGTTCAGCCTATTCCTCTCTCCTGTTCAGCCTATTCCTCTCTCCTGTTCAGCCTATTCCTCTCTCCTGTTCAGCCTATTCCTCTCTCCTGTTCAGCCTGTTCCTCTCTCCTGTTCAGCCTATTCCTCTCTCCTGTTCAGCCTATTCCTGTTCAGCCTTTTCCTCTCTCCTGTTCAGCCTATTCTTCTCTCCTGTTCAGCCTATTCCTCTCTCCTGTTCAGCCCATTCCTCTCTCCGGTTCAGCCTATTCCTCTCTCCTGTTCAGCCTATTCCTCTCTCCTGTTCAGCCTATTCCTCTCTCCTGTTCAGCCTATTCCTCTCTCCTGTTCAGCCTATTCCTCTCTCCGGTTCAACCTATTCCTCTCTCCTGTTCAGCCTATTCCTCTCTCCTGTTCAGCCTATTCCTCTCTCCTGTTCAGCCTATTCCTCTCTCCTGTTCAGCCTATTCCTCTCTCCTGTTCAGCTTATTCCTCTCTCCGGTTCAGCCCCTATTCATCTCCCTTGTTCAGCCTATTCCTCTCTCCTGTTCAGCCTATTCCTCTCTCCTGTTCAGCCTATGCCTCTCTCCTGTGCATTATATTCCTCTCTCCTTTTCAGCCTATGCCTCTCTCCGGTTCAGCCTATTCCTCTCTCCGGTTCAGCCTATTCCTCTCTCCTGTTCAGCCTATTCCTCTCTCCTGTTCAGCCCATTCCTCTCTCCTGTTCAGCCTATTCCTTTCTCCTGTTCAGCCTATTCCTTTCTCCTGTTCATTCTAATCCTCTCCCATGTTCATTCTATTCCTCTCTCCCATTCAGCCTATTCCTCTCTCCCACTCAGACTATTCCTCTCTCCCGTTCAGCCTATTCCTCTCTCCTGTTCAGCCTTTTCCTCTCTCCTGTTCAGCCTATTCCTCTCTCCTGTTCAGCCTATTCCTCTCTCCTGTTCAGCCTATTTTTTTATCTTGTTCAGCCTATTTCTCTCTCCTGTTCAGCCTATTCCTCTCTCCTGTTCAGCCTATTCCTCTCTCCTGTTCAGCCTTTTCCTCTCTCCTGTTCAGCCTATTCCTCTCTCCTGTTCAGTCTATTTTTTTTATCTTGTTCAGCCTATTCCTCTCTCCTGTTCAGCCTATTCCTCTCTCCTGTTCAGCCTATTCCTCTCTCCTGTTCAGCCTATTCCTCTCTCCTGTTCAGCCTATTCCTCTCACAAGTCCAAGACACCAAATGAAAGATACACATCTTGTGAATCCAGCCATCATGATTTTTAAAATGTTTTACAGGGAAGACACAATATGTAAATCTATTAGCTAACCACCATAGCAAAAGACACAACTTTTTTTTCCACCATTTTTTTCCTGCATAGGTAGCTATCACAAATTCGACCAAATAAAGATATAAATAGTCACTAACCAAGAAACAACTTCATCAGATGACAGTCCGATAACATATTTATTGTATAGCATATGTTTTGTTCGAAAAATGTGCATATTTCAGGTATAAATCATAGTTTTACATTGCAGCCACCATCACAACTCTCACCAAAGCAACTAGAATAACTACAGAGAGCAACGTGAATTACCTAAATACTCATCATAAAACATTTATGAAAAATACACAGCGTACAGCAAATGAAAGACAAAGATCTTGTGAATCCAGACAATATTTCAGATTCTTTAAGTGTTTTACAGCGAAAACACAATTTAGCATTATATTAGCTTACTACAATAGCCAACCACACAGCAGCATTGATTCATGCACGTTAGCGATAGCGAATAAACCAGCAAAAGATATTACATTTTTCACTAACCTTCTCAAAATTTCATCAGATGACAGTCCTATAACATCATATTACACAATGCATATAGAGTTTGTTCGAAAATGTGCATATTTAGCGGCACAAATCGTGGTTATACAATGAGAATAGTAGCCAAGCTGCCAACAAAATGTCGGGAGAAATCTTGGGAGAGGCACCTAATCTAATCAATAACGAATCATAAACTTGACTAAAAAATACAGGTTGGACAGCAAATGAAAGATACATTAGTTCTTAATGCAACCGCTGTGTTAGATTTTTTAAATTAACGTTACTACGACATACAGCGTGCGTTAAAGCGAGACCGCACCGAAATTAATGGCGGAATAGTAGTGTAACATTTTCCAACAGAACAACGAATTAACATCATAAATAGTTCTTACTTTTTGATGAGCTTCCCATCAGAATCTTGTGCAAGTGGTCCTTTGTCCAGAATCATCGTTGCTCGGTTGTAGATTGTCGTCTTCAACTTAGGAATTAGCAGCAAACATTAGCCATGTGGCGAAGACGTGTCCAACTCACTATAACGCAGCACAAAGAAATATCAGAAAATCGCAATATACTGATATAAACTGATATAACTCGGTTTAAAATAACTACATTATGATGTCTTTAACACCTATATCGAATAAAATCAGAGCCGGATATATCTAAGCCCTATAACGAGAGCTTTTCAGAATGCCATCCTGAGGTCTGTCTCGCGTCATGGCGAACGTTGAAAAGAGTGCACCCCACGTTCCAAGACCCTTTATATGGCCTCAGATCTGCCTAGCAACTCCATTCCAATTCTCACTGCTTGCTGACATCTAGGGGAAGGCGTATTCAGTGCATGTCGACCAATAGAATACATGCAAATTAATAAACTGACCCTGGAACAGAGTGCCTGATTTCAGATTTCTCACTTCCTGACAGGAAGTTTGCTCCAACTTGAGTTCTGTTTTACTCACAGATATAATTCAAACGGTTTTAGAAACTAGAGAGTGTTTTCTATCCAATAGTAATAATAATATGCATATTGTACGAGCAAGAATTGTCACGAATCCCGTTTCCTGAGTCTGTTTTTTGCCTGTGTTCTGTTCTGGAGTGTTTTTTCCGGTGTCCTGGAACGCACCCTGTCTGGTTGCCGGGCGATTTAGCTAGTTGGGAGATCTCAGATTACCCACACCTGTATCCCATCAGCTATCTGCACACCTGGTCCTGATCATCATCTCTCCTCTTCATAAGCCCGGACCTGACATCCATTCCCTGCCGGATCGTTAGCCATTAACAGTATGTTGTGCCAGCGTATCAGCCTCCAGCTTGATTGAATTTGTTTTGTTGTTTTTTTACGTCTTGCTTGCCTTAAACTTACCTCCGTTTGTTCTGTCTTCAGTTATTCACCCGGATCACTTACCCCATTCCTGCCTGGTCGTCGGAGGTTTCCGCTACTCCCTTGGACCCACCTATTCACTCCCATCAACTAACCACCGCTGCCCGTTACGCCACCTGGATATTTCTACCCCTTCATATTCACTTGTAAATAAATACTCACCTTCTTCCTACTCTCCTTGTCCTGGTCTGCTTCTGGGTTCGATTTTGAAAGAACGTGACAGAACGATCCGGCCAAGGATGAACCCAGCGGACCTGGACTCCGTTTGCCATGCCGTTACCCAGCAGGGGAAGATATTGGAACAACACAACACGGCGCTACAGGAGATAGCGGGTTCAGTCCGGAACTTATCTGCTAGCTTGACGAATATCCAGGATCAGCTCAGGTTGCCGGCAGGACATCCACCACCTGTTTCACCCATCTCACCTGCCGATTCTGGAGAGGTTTCCTTCCGTGAGCCCAAGGTTCCGACGCCTGATAAGTACGAGGGGAATTTCGGAAGATGCCGTTCATTTCTTATGCAGTGTGGCTTAGTTTTTGATCTACAGCCCTACTCTTACGCCACAGATAAGGCTAGGATAGCTTTCGTGATTGAACTGCTGCGTGGTAGAGCTCTGGAATGGGCTTCAGCCGTTTGGGAACGACAGGACACCTGCATGGCTTCATACCAGGAGTTCACGGCGGAGATGAGAAAGCTTTTTGACCATCCAGTCCGAGGTAAGGACGCAGCTAAACGTTTGTTCACTCTTCGCCAAGGAGCTCGCAGTGTGGCAGACTTTATGATCGAATTCAGGACATTGGCTGTGGAGAGTGGTTGGAATGAGGAGTCACTACAAGCGGCTTTTTACCAGGGGTTGTCGGAGCAACTCAAGGACGAGCTGATATCCTATCCAGAGCCTAGTGACCTAGACAGCTTGGTCACTTTATCTATTCGGGTAGATAATAGAGTCCGAGAGAGAAGGAGGGAGAAGCAGTGGGGCCCGTCCAATCAATCAGCAACTCGGTTACCATTCGGTTCAGGAAATGGACCAGAACGTGTTGATCATGATTCCCCACACGGGATTAGTGGAGGGGTCTTGCCACCAGATCCTGAACCAATGCAAGTTGGGCGACACGGGCTAACTAAGGAGGAGCGCCAACGTAGACGTGAGACCAACAGCTGCCTCTACTGTGGTAGCTCGGGACATTACATCTCCGCTTGTCCACAGCGCCCGTTAAACTGCCCGGCTCGCTAGTTTTGGGAGGAATTTTTGCGAGCCAGTTTCAACCTCTCAAGAACCCTGTCAGACCCCGTTTTCCTGCGACCCTTATGAATAAAGATCAGAGCTTAGAGATGAACGCTTTTATCGATTCAGGTGCCGATGGCAGCTTTATTGATGCCGACTTGGTGGAACAGCTGGGGCTTTCCAAGGAGCAATTGCCGGAAGCCATTGAAGCAACCACTCTGAACGGCAGTAGTCTGGCACGGATCACTATGAGGACTGAACCGGTTAAGATGTTGTTGTCGGGGAATCATTCAGAGTTTATCTCCTTCCTCATTCTGTCCTCGCCCCATGTTCCTCTGGTTCTTGGTTACCCCTGGCTGAAGGAACACAATCCCTCGTTTGATTGGGTGACGGGTAAGGTAACTAGTTGGAGCATTGAGTGTCATGCTAACTGCCTTAGGACTGCCTGTTCTCCTGCTGTTCCCAGTCAGGTCAGTGACTCTGCTCCTCCTGATTTGTCCCTGGTTCCAGAAACATATCATGAGTTGGGTGAAGTATTCAGTAAGCAGAAGGCTCTGTCACTTCCTCCCCACCGACCTTATGACTGTGCGATTAATCTGTTCCCTGGAGCTGCCTTTCCCAAGGGACGGTTATACAGTATCTCTCGACCTGAACGTGAAGCCTTGGAGACCTACATCAAGGAATCTCTAGCTGCAGGTCTCATTCGCCCCTCGTCATCACCTCTGGGAGCAGGATTCTTTTTTGTGAGTAAGAAGGATGGCTCTCTTCGACCATGTATTGATTATCGGGGGTTGAATGATATTACGGTTAAGAACAAGTACCCCTTGCCCTTGATGAGCTCTGCTTTCGACTCTTTACAGGGTGCTACGGTTTTTACGAAGCTTGACCTACGTAATGCTTATCATTTGGTTCGGATCAAAGAGGGGGACGAGTGGTTGACTGGGTTCAATACTCCTATGGGACATTTCGAGTACCAGGTGATGCCGTTTGGACTGACCAACGCTCCTGCTGTGTTCCAAAGTATGGTGAATGATGTTCTGAGAGATATGATTGGTATTTTTGTGTTCGTTTACCTGGATGATATCCTCATCTTCTCGAGGGAGCTTTCTAGCCACGTCCAGCATGTCAAGCAGGTCCTGCAGCGGTTATTGGAGAACCGTCTGTTCGTGAAGGCTGAGAAGTGTGATTTTCACGCCCACACGACGTCCTTCCTCGGGTACATCATCTCCAGGGGAGAGATCATGATGGACCAAGAGAAGGTTCGGGCGGTTCGGGATTGGGCCCAGCCCGGTACGAGATTGCAGATCCAGAGATTCCTGGGGTTTGCGAACTTCTATCGGAGGTTTATCCGTGATTACAGCCGGGTGGCCGTCCCTTTAACTGCCCTGACGTCTTGCACCAGAGATTTCTGTTGGACTCCTGAGGCAGACCGAGCATTTCTGGACTTGAAGAGCCGATTCACCAACGCCCCGATTCTTTCTCAACCTGACACTTCCCGTCAGTTTGTTGTTGAGGTGGACGCGTCTGATGTGGGGGTGGGCGCAATCCTGTCCCAGCGTAGCTCCACTGACGGTAAACTCCATCCCTGCGCCTTCTACTCTTGTCGTCTTTCTCCAGCTGAAAGAAACTACGATGTGGGTAACCGGGAGCTTCTCGCTGTGAAGCTTGCCTTGGAGGAGTGGCGTCACTGGTTGGAGGGAGCGGAGCAACCGTTTGTGGTCTGGACTGACCACAAGAATCTGGCTTATGTGCAATCGGCTAAACGTCTCAACTCCCGTCAGGCCAGGTGGGCTTTGTTTTTTGGACGCTTCAATTTTTCCCTGACGTTCCGACCTGGGTCGAAGAACGGGAAGGCGGACGCTCTGTCCCGGATGTTCTCCAAGACGGAGGAGAGTGGGGCCAAGACTGAGACGATTCTTCCCCAGAATGTTGTCGTGGGAGCCGTTACATGGAGGATTGAGGAGGATGTGATGGCGGCCCTTCGGACGCAGCCCGGGCCCGGTAACGGTCCACCCGGTCGGTTGTTCGTGCTTGAGTCGGTCCGTTCTGCTGTCCTTCAGTGGGCCCACGCCAGCAAGATAGCTTGTCACCCTGGCGTTGCTCGGACTATGGCGCTACTGCGCAGACGATTTTGGTGGCCTGCCATGGGAGAAGAGACCCGGAGGTTTGTTGCCGCTTGTCCTGTTTGTGCGCAGAATAAGAGTACCAATCGGCCCAGCTCTGGGCTTCTTCACCCCCTACCTATTCCCCGGCGACCTTGGTCGCATCTGGCCCTGGACTTTGTCACGGGGTTGCCCTCTTCTGTTGGTAACACGGTTATTCTGACCATTGTGGACAGATTCAGCAAGTTTGCTCACTTTGTCCCCCTCTCCAAGCTGCCTTCTGCCACTGAGACGTCCGAGATCCTGGTTAGGGAGGTTTTCAGGGTCCACGGGTTGCCCTGTGACATTGTTTCTGACCGTGGTCCTCAGTTTACCTCTGCTGTCTGGAGATCCTTCTGTTTGGCCATTGGAGCTACAGTCAGTCTCACTTCTGGATTTCACCCCCAATCTAATGGTCAGGCGGAGAGAGCCAACCAGAAGATGGAGTCCACGCTGCGCTGTCTTGTTTCCTCTGATCCCACCTCTTGGTCCTCTCAATTACCCTGGGTCGAGTATGCCCATAATACTCTCCCTTCATCTGCTACTGGGATGTCTCCCTTCCAGTGCCTGTACGGTTACCAACCTCCCTTGTTTCCTTCTCAGGAGAGGGATCTCTCGGTTCCCTCTGTCCAGACCCACATTCGTCGTTGCCACCGGACCTGGCATAGGGCCAGGAAGGCTCTCCTTAGAGTTTCTGACCGGTATCAGATCCAGGCGAATCGTCGCCGTATTCCTGCCCCCGCTTATACGGTCGGAGATAAGGTTTGGTTGGCTACACGGGATCTTCCTCTACGGACTGAGTCGAGGAAACTGTCACCGAAGTTCATTGGTCCGTTTGTAGTGGAGAGAATCATTAATCCTGTTGTGGTCCGACTCAAGTTGCCTGCAACACTTAGAGTACATCCCACCTTTCATGTCTCCTGCCTCAAGCCGGTTCTCCTCAGTCCTCTGTTGCCCCCTCCTCCTCGTCCTCCTCCTCCTCGAATGATCGGAGGTGGTCCTGTCTACACGGTGCGCCGCATCATGGACTCAAGACGGCGGGGTCGAGGGTTCCAGTATCTAGTGGATTGGGAAGGATATGGTCCAGAGGAGAGGAGTTGGATTCCTCGGCGTCAGATCCTTGACGCTGACCTGCTTCGTGACTTCTACCGCCTCCACCCTGGCGCTCCGGGTAGTCCACCCGGTGGCGTTCGTCGGAGGGGGGGTACTGTCACGAATCCCGTTTCCTGAGTCTGTTTTTTGCCTGTGTTCTGTTCTGGAGTGTTTTTTCCGGTGTCCTGGAACGCACCCTGTCTGGTTGCCGGGCGATTTAGCTAGTTGGGAGATCTCAGATTACCCGCACCTGTATCCCATCAGCTATCTGCACACCTGGTCCTGATCATCATCTCTCCTCTTCATAAGCCCGGACCTGACATCCATTCCCTGCCGGATCGTTAGCCATTAACAGTATGTTGTGCCAGCGTATCAGCCTCCAGCTTGATTGAATTTGTTTTGTTGTTTTTTTACGTCTTGCTTGCCTTAAACTTACCTCCGTTTGTTCTGTCTTCAGTTATTCACCCGGATCACTTACCCCATTCCTGCCTGGTCGTCGGAGGTTTCCGCTACTCCCTTGGACCCACCTATTCACTCCCATCAACTAACCACCGCTGCCCGCTACGCCACCTGGATATTTCTACCCCTTCATATTCACTTGTAAATAAATACTCACCTTCTTCCTACTCTCCTTGTCCTGGTCTGCTTCTGGGTTCGATTTTGAAAGAACGTGACAAGAATTGAGTATGAGGCAGTTTAATTTGGGAACGAATTTTTACAAAGTGAAAACAGCGCCCCCATATTGACAAGAAGTTAAACCTTTATTTAACCAGGAAGGGCTCATTGAGATTTAAAATCTCTTTTTCTAGAGCGTCCTGGCCAAGATAGGCAGCACCAAGTCATTACAAAAACTACAGACAAACAACATGAAAAACTACAAGTAATCTAGTAAAAACCATAGAATTCACAAGAGTAGAACAATTTCAAAAACAGCAAATTAAAAACATTGACAGGTCAGGGAATCAGCCTCAAAATCCTTCATCAGTGATTTAAAAACACCAATCGGGACAAGTTCTTCCAGTTAAAAATTATTTTGTAAGGTGTTCCAAGACGATGGCGCAGAGTACATAAAAGCCATTTTACCAAATTCAGTTCGGACATTTGGAACAGTTAGCAGGATAAAGTCCAGCGAACGAAGCGAGTACCCACCACATTTCTGAACAATAAAAATGCCCAAATAAAAAGGTAGTAAACCCAAAATGGCTTTGTAAATATAAGTATACCAGTGACTGAGCCTACGAGTGACTAGAGAAGGCCAGCCAACCCTGGTATACAAAGTGCAGTGGTGCGTAAGGGTGTCGCAGTTTAAAATAAATCTCAAAGTGCCATGGTAAAGAGTGTCAATTGATCTCAAACACTGAGCGGAAGCATTCATATATAAAATATCCCCATAGTCTAGTAAAGGCATAAATGTAGCTGATACTAGCCTCCTTCTGGATTCAAAAGAAAAACAGGCCTTATTCCTAAAATAAAATCCCAATTTCAGCTTCAATTGTTTTGTAAGTTGTTGAATATGCAATTTAAAAGAGAGGTCGTCATCAATTAGAATTCCAAGATATTTATATGAGGTTACAACCTCAATCTCCTTGCCCTGACAGGTAGTAATAGGTGAAAGGTTCAGAGGTCTATTTCTTGCATTAGAAAACACCATTAGTTTAGTTTTGTCAGTATTGAGGATAAGCTTCAATTGACACAAGGTATGTTGAACAGTATAAAAAGCAGTTTGCAAGTTCTGGAAAGCTTTTGTAAGAGACGAGGCACAACAGTAAATAACAGTATCATCAGCATAAAAATGAAGTTGTGCATTTTGGACGATTTTGTCTAAATGATTTATATAAATAGTGAATAGGAGAGGACCAAGTACAGAGCCTTGGGGCACACCATTAAGGACAGACAATTTAACAGACATAAGCCCATCAAATTGAGTGCACTGAGTTCTATCAGACGGATAGTTAGCAAATCATGCAACCGCATGCTCTGAAAGACCTACACTCGACAATCTCTGCCTTAGTATAGCATGATCAACTGTATCAAAAGCCTTAGAGAGATCAATAAAAAGTGAGACACAGTGCTGTTTTTTGTCAAGGGCTTCAGTGATATCATTTAAAACCTTCATGGCTGCTGTAATTGTGCTATGCTTCTTCCTGAAGCACGATTGGTACATTGATAAAATAGAGTTAGTAAATAAAAACTATTTTAGCTGTTCACTTACAAGGGTTTCAAGTATTTTCACCAGGGGTGACAGCTTTGAGATTGGCCTATAATTATTTAAAAGAGTTGGATCTCCTCCTTTTAAAAGTGGTAGGACAAATGCTGATTTCCAGATCTTTGGAATTTCATTACATTCCAGGGTTAGATTGAACAGATATGTAAGTGGTTCAGCTATGAAATCAGCTGCCAGATTTAAAAAGCAGGGATCCAAAAGATCAGGACCTGCAGGCTTTCTCTGATCTAAGGATTTCAGGGCTTTATGTACCACCTGCACTGAGAATGGCAGAAAGCTAAAAGTTTGACCAGCTCTCACTGGTTCATCCACGCAGGGTTATACAGAGACAGAGGACACTGGTTCATCTACACAGGGTTGTACAGAGACAGAGGACACTGGTTCATCTACACAGGGTTGTACAGAGACAGAGGACACTGGTTCATCCACACAGGGTTGTACAGAGACAGAGGACACTGGTTCATCTACACAGGGTTGTACAGAGACAGAGGACACTGGTTCATCTACACAGGGTTGTACAGAGACAGAGGACACTGGTTCATCCACACAGGGTTGTACAGAGACAGAGGACACTGGTTCATCCACACAGGGTTGTACAGAGACAGAGGACACTGGTTCATCCACACAGGGTTGTACAGAGACAGAGGACACTGGTTCATCCACACAGGGTTGTACAGAGACAGAGGACACTGGTTCATCCACACAGGGTTATACAGAGACAGAGGACACTGGTTCATCCACACAGGGTTGTACAGAGACAGAGGACACTGGTTCCTCCACACAGGGTTGTACAGAGACAGAGGACACTGGTTCATCCACACAGGGTTGTACAGAGACAGAGGACACTGGTTCATCCACACAGGGTTGTACAGAGACAGAGGACACTGGTTCATCCACACAGGGTTATACAGAGACAGAGGACACTGGTTCATCCACACAGGGTTGTACAGAGACAGAGGACACTGGTTCATCCACACAGGGTTGTACAGAGACAGAGGACACTGGTTCATCCACACAGGGTTGTACAGAGACAGAGGACACTGGTTCATCTACACAGGGTTGTACAGAGACAGAGGACACTGGTTCATCCACGCAGGGTTGTACAGAGACAGAGGACACTGGTTCATCCACACAGGGCTGTACAGAGACAGAGGACACTGGTTCATCCACACAGGGTTGGACAGAGACAGAGGACACTGGTTCATCCACACAGGGTTGTACAGAGACAGAGGACACTGGTTCATCCACACAGGGTTGTACAGAGACAGAGGACACTGGTTCATCCACACAGGGTTGTACAGAGACAGAGGACACTGGTTCATCTACACAGGGTTGTACAGAGACAGAGGACACTGGTTCATCTACACAGGGTTGTACAGAGACAGAGGACACTGGTTCATCCACACAGGGTTGTACAGAGACAGAGGACACTGGTTCACCCACACAGGGTTGTACAGAGACAGAGGACACTGGTTCATCTACACAGGGTTGTACAGAGACAGAGGACACTGATTCATCCACGCAGGGTTGGACAGAGACAGAGGACACTGGTTCATCCACACAGGGTTGTACAGAGACAGAGGACACTGGTTCATCCACACAGGGTTGTACAGAGACAGAGGACACTGGTTCATCCACACAGGGTTATACAGAGACAGAGGACACTGGTTCATCTACACAGGGTTGTACAGAGACAGAGGACACTGGTTCATCCACGCAGGGTTATACAGAGACAGAGGACACTGGTTCATCCACACAGGGCTGTACAGAGACAGAGGACACTGGTTCATCCACACAGGGTTGTACAGAGACAGAGGACACTGGTTCATCCACACAGGGTTGTACAGAGACAGAGGACACTGGTTCATCCACACAGGGTTGTACAGAGACAGAGGACACTGGTTCATCCACGCAGGGTTATACAGAGACAGAGGACACTGGTTCATCCACACAGGGCTGTACAGAGACAGAGGACACTGGTTCATCCACACAGGGTTGTACAGAGACAGAGGACACTGGTTCATCTACACAGGGTTGTACAGAGACAGAGGACACTGGTTCATCTACACAGGGTTGTACAGAGACAGAGGACACTGGTTCATCCACACAGGGTTGTACAGAGACAGAGGACACTGGTTCATCCACACAGGGTTGTACAGAGACAGAGGACACTGGTTCATCTACACAGGGTTGTACAGAGACAGAGGACACTGGTTCATCCACACAGGGTTGTACAGAGACAGAGGACACTGGTTCATCCACACAGGGTTGTACAGAGACAGAGGACACTGGTTCACCAACACAGGGTTGTACAGAGACAGAGGACACTGGTTCATCCACACAGGGTTGTACAGAGACAGAGGACACTGGTTCACCAACACAGGGTTATACAGAGACAGAGGACACTGGTTCATCTACACAGGGTTGGACAGAGACAGAGGACACTGGTTCATCCACACAGGGTTGTACAGAGACAGAGGACACTGGTTCATCCACACAGGGTTATACAGAGACAGAGGACACTGGTTCATCCACACAGGGTTGTACAGAGACAGAGGACACTGGTTCATCCACACAGGGTTGTACAGAGACAGAGGACACTGGTTCATCCACACAGGGTTGTACAGAGACAGAGGACACTGGTTCATCCACACAGGGTTGTACAGAGACAGAGGACACTGGTTCATCCACACAGGGCTGTACAGAGACAGAGGACACTGGTTCATCCACACAGGGTTGGACAGAGACAGAGGACACTGGTTCATCCACACAGGGTTGTACAGAGACAGAGGACACTGGTTCATCTACACAGGGTTGTACAGAGACAGAGGACACTGGTTCATCCACACAGGGTTGTACAGAGACAGAGGACACTGGTTCATCCACACAGGGTTGTACAGAGACAGAGGACACTGGTTCATCCACGCAGGGTTATACAGAGACAGAGGACACTGGTTCATCTACACAGGGTTGTACAGAGACAGAGGACACTGGTTCATCCACGCAGGGTTATACAGAGACAGAGGACACTGGTTCATCCACACAGGGCTGTACAGAGACAGAGGACACTGGTTCATCCACACAGGGTTGTACAGAGACAGAGGACACTGGTTCATCCACACAGGGTTGTACAGAGACAGAGGACACTGGTTCATCCACACAGGGTTGTACAGAGACAGAGGACACTGGTTCATCCACGCAGGGTTATACAGAGACAGAGGACACTGGTTCATCCACACAGGGCTGTACAGAGACAGAGGACACTGGTTCATCCACACAGGGTTGTACAGAGACAGAGGACACTGGTTCATCTACACAGGGTTGTACAGAGACAGAGGACACTGGTTCATCTACACAGGGTTGTACAGAGACAGAGGACACTGGTTCATCCACACAGGGTTGTACAGAGACAGAGGACACTGGTTCATCCACACAGGGTTGTACAGAGACAGAGGACACTGGTTCATCTACACAGGGTTGTACAGAGACAGAGGACACTGGTTCATCCACACAGGGTTGTACAGAGACAGAGGACACTGGTTCATCCACACAGGGTTGTACAGAGACAGAGGACACTGGTTCACCAACACAGGGTTGTACAGAGACAGAGGACACTGGTTCATCCACACAGGGTTGTACAGAGACAGAGGACACTGGTTCACCAACACAGGGTTATACAGAGACAGAGGACACTGGTTCATCTACACAGGGTTGGACAGAGACAGAGGACACTGGTTCATCCACACAGGGTTGTACAGAGACAGAGGACACTGGTTCATCCACACAGGGTTGTACAGAGACAGAGGACACTGGTTCATCCACACAGGGTTGGACAGAGACAGAGGACACTGGTTCATCCACACAGGGTTGTACAGAGACAGAGGACACTGGTTCATCCACACAGGGTTGTACAGAGACAGAGGACACTGGTTCATCTACACAGGGTTGTACAGAGACAGAGGACACTGGTTCATCCACACAGGGTTGTACAGAGACAGAGGACACTGGTTCATCCACACAGGGTTGTACAGAGACAGAGGACACTGGTTCATCCACACAGGGTTGTACAGAGACAGAGGACACTGGTTCATCTACACAGGGTTGGACAGAGACAGAGGACACTGGTTCATCCACACAGGGTTGTACAGAGACAGAGGACACTGGTTCATCCACACAGGGTTGTACAGAGACAGAGGACACTGGTTCATCCACACAGGGTTGTACAGAGACAGAGGACACTGGTTCATCCACACAGGGTTGTACAGAGACAGAGGACACTGGTTCATCCACACAGGGTTGTACAGAGACAGAGGACACTGATTCATCCACACAGGGTTGTACAGAGACAGAGGACACTGGTTCATCCACACAGGGTTGGACAGAGACAGAGGACACTGGTTCATCCACGCAGGGTTGTACAGAGACAGAGGACACTGGTTCATCCACACAGGGTTGGACAGAGACAGAGGACACTGGTTCATCCACACAGGGTTGTACAGAGACAGAGGACACTGATTCATCCACGCAGGGTTGTACAGAGACAGAGGACACTGGTTCATCTACACAGGGTTGTACAGAGACAGAGGACACTGGTTCATCCACACAGGGTTGTACAGAGACAGAGGACACTGGTTCATCTACACAGGGTTGTACAGAGACAGAGGACACTGATTCATCCACGCAGGGTTGTACAGAGACAGAGGACACTGGTTCATCCACACAGGGTTGGACAGAGACAGAGGACACTGGTTCATCCACACAGGGTTGTACAGAGACAGAGGACACTGGTTCATCCACACAGGGTTGTACAGAGACAAAGGACACTGGTTCATCTACACAGGGTTGTACAGAGACAGAGGACACTGGTTCATCCACACAGGGTTGTACAGAGACAGAGGACACTGGTTCATCCACACAGGGTTGTACAGAGACAGAGGACACTGGTTCATCCACACAGGGTTGGACAGAGACAGAGGACACTGAATCAAACAGCCTACCAGATGATACAAAGTGCTCATTGAAACAATTCAGCATTGCAGTTTTGTCATATATAGCAACAGAGTCCTTCAATACACATGACGGTAATTCAGTAACATTACTGTTACCAGACATAGACTTAATGGCCTTCCTAAACTTTCTAGGGTCATTCAGGTTATCAGTGGTAACAGACATAAAATATTCAGACTTGACCTTCCTGAGAAGAAAATAACACTTGTTTCTTAGCTGCCTAAAAATAAGCCAATCAGCATCAGAACAAGATTTCCTTGCTTTAGCCCAGGCTAGATTACGGTTGTGAATAATACAAGACAGCTCAGAAGAAAACCCTGGATTATCCCGCCCTTTAACCCTGAACCTGCGGAATGGGGCATGTTTGTTTACTATTTGGAAAAACCCATCATGAAAGAATATCCAGGCAGTTTCCACATCAGGGATAAGCTCAATCTTGCTCCAGTCAAAATAAAACAAATCATGAAAGAAAGCCTGCTCATTAAAACACTTCAAATTTCTCTTACGAATAAAACGTGGATTTGTCTTTGGAACCGTAGTATTTCTAACAGCAACAACAGCACAATGGTCACTTAAATCATTACAAAAAACACCAACCGCAGAATATTTATCTGGAACATTTGTCAATATCAGAGTAGATTTATCTGGGCATTTAAGATTTGGGCGAGTGGGTTAATCAACTGGGTAAGATTCATAGAATTACAAAACATTTTAAAATCATCAGACACCGGCTTTAACCAACACCAGTTGAGATCACCAATCAAGATCATTTCACTGTAAAGAAGTTTAGACATAAGGTGCGTCAAAGAAGAAAATGCATCACCGAGAGCAGAGGGGGGTCTATAACAGCCAATCACAGTTATAGAGAGCAGAGGGGGGTCTATAACAGCCAATCACAGTTATAGAGAGGCTTTTGAATCCTCAATATTCAAAACAAGAAATTCCAACTGTTTACAAATAGTTTCAGACTTACATGGAATTTAGATTTTACATATATAGCCACACCCCCACCTTTCTTAACCCGATCTGTGCGATAAACATTGTAACCACTTATACAAATATCCTTATCAAAAACAGACTTGCTGAGCCAGGTTTCAGAAAACACAATTACATCAGCATCAGTTGATTTAGCCCAAATCCTAACCCCATCAATTTTTGACAACAGGCTGCGTACATTTAAATGAAAAATACCAAAACCAGATCTTGGTTTAAAATCAGAGGGGGTTTGGAGACATATCAGGGCCAGGGTTAGGCTGCACGTTACCTGATATCAACAACAGAAGAATAACTAAGCACCTCTGTTTAATAACCTTGCACGGCTTCTCTTTTTTAAGAGACCTACTGCAAGCGAATTCTACAAGTGAGTTTCCAGACAATACAAAACAGTCATTTAAAACCATTAGACTTTGGTAGTGACACAAGTTCGTACTGTTCCCATCATGCCACAAATGCATTGGCACTTGGACGAGTGGACCGAGTAAAAAAGAGCGAGTTCCTGCAGACAAAATGTCTAATGGACGGGAGAGCACATTGTCAGATGTACTCACCCTGCGACAATGTTCGTTTTCTCCAGAGTTCAGTAAAGTCAGTGCACAAAGCAATACCACGTAAATTGTCCAAAAAATAAGAGGCCAACGAAGGTAAGGGGAGAGAGGGACAGCGTGTATGTATGAGTCTGAATGTGAGTGTTTGCGCGTGTGAGTAGATTGGGTGTTGAGGGCGATAGATAGAACGGGTTGGGGATTGTTGAGCTCATTCTAATCCTCTCTCCTGTTCAGCCTATTCCTCTCTCCTGTTCAGCCTATTCCTCTCTCCTGTTCAGCCTATTCCTCTCTCCTGTTCAGCCTATTCCTCTCTCCTGTTCAGCCTATTCCTCTCTCCGGTTCAGCCTATTCCTCTCTCCTGTTCAGCCTACTCCTCTCTCCTGTTCAGCCTATTCCTCTCTCCTGTTCAGCCTATTCCTCTCTCCTGTTCAGCCTATTCCTCTCTCCTGTTCAGCCTATTCCTCTCTCCTGTTCAGCCTATTCCTCTCTCCTTCTCACATCTTCCAGTATGCAGCCTCTCCTACCCACATCCTCTCAGCTAGCCTCCAGTCTCTGCAGCCTATTCCTCTCTCCTGTTCACCTCCTCCCCACTGAGTCTATTAACCGGGCTGTTCACCTCCTCCCCACTGAGTCTATTAATCAGGCAGGGTGAAAGGGTGCACATGGAGAAAAGGCTCTTTTAGGCACAGTGGACCTCCTAATAGCAGATGTAGATTGAAACAGACATCAATAAATCATTATGGGTCCTGAGAAATTAAGTAGGAATATATGCAGTGTGAAACAGCCTTTAATCGAGTAACTCCAGACAAAGCTGCTAACATCTGCAGTTTTTCCCAGCCACCGTGCTTCAACATCTGCATCGTTTGCTGTTTGGGGTTTTAGGTTTCTCTACAGCACTTTGTGACATCGGCTGATGTAAGAAGGGCTTTATAAATACATTTGATTGATTGATTGGTTCCTTTATTGGCTGTTTGTTCCTGCTCTGTTTCATGGAACATTAGGTGACTGTTCCATTCATCAATGGACCTTCTATTTATCAAGCTCGGCTCTGAAACCAGCTCTGAAACCAGCTCTGTAACCAGCTCTGAAACCAGCTCTGAAACCAGCTCTGAAACCTCTCTGAAACCAGCTCTGAAACCAGCTCTGAAACCAGCTCTGTAACCTCTCTGAAACCAGCTCTGAAACCAGCTCTGAAACCTCTCTGAAACCACCTCTGAAACCTCTCTGAAACCAGCTCTGAAACCAGCTCTGAAACCAGCTCTGAAACCAGCTCTGAAACCTCTCTGAAACCAGCTCTGAAACCAGCTCTGAAACCAGCTCTGAAACCAGCTCTGAAACCAGCTCTGAAACTTCTCTGAAACCACCTCTGAAACCTCTCTGAAACCACCTCTGAAACCTCTCTGAAACCAGCTCTGAAACCAGCTCTGAAACCTCTCTGAAACCAGCTCTGAAACCTCTCTGAAACCAGCTCTGAAACCAGCTCTGAAACCAGCTCTGAAACCAGCTCTGAAACCTCTCTGAAACCAGCTCTGAAACCAGCTCTGAAACCAGCTCTGAAACCAGCTCTGAAACCAGCTCTGAAACCAGCTCTGAAACTTCTCTGAAACCACCTCTGAAACCTCTCTGAAACCAGCTCTGTAACCAGCTCTGAAACCAGCTCTGAAACCAGCTCTGAAACCTCTCTGCCCGGTGATTCACTGCAGTCAGATTGGTAAAGCTACATTTAAAAGAAGAAACCTACATAGGTCAGTAGAACAGACAGATTTAATGCACATTATTTCCTTCTTCTTACGTTTACAGTTTTATTTTGATAGCAATCTTCCCATGACTGTCCCAATATCAGTGTAAAACTAGAACATTATCTGGATATGTTGTTTAAAAGCAAGAACACCGTTTATTTGACTAGTTATTTCACTACTGTAACAGTCACACAAAGATATATCAAACAATAATGATCATATTCACTGTTGTATTGTCAAGAGTCAACAGCTAGTGTTTCCATACCTCAATCCCATTACAATATACTACACTATAACAAAATACATTATACTACAATAACATACAATACAATATAGTACAATACAATATAAAACAAGGTACTACAATACAATATAAAACAAGGTACTACAATACAATATAAAACAAGGTACTACAATACAAAACAATAGAATACAATATAATGTACTACAATACACTATACTACAATATAAAACAATGTACTACAATACAAAACAATAGAATACAATATAATGTACTACAATACACTATACTACAATATAAAACAATGTACTACAATACAAGACAATAGAATACAATATAATGTACTACAATACACTATACTACAATATAAAACAATGTACTACAATACAAAACAATAGAATACAATATAATGTACTACAATACACTATACTACAATATAAAACAATGTACTACAATACAAAACAATAGAATACAATATAATGTACTACAATACACTATACTACAATATAAAACAATGTACTACAATACAAAACAATAGAATACAATATAATGTACTACAATACACTATACAAGACAATATGCTACAATACACAACAATACAATATACTACAACACAATAAATTACGCTATACTACAATACACTAAAACACTGTAAACTACAACAAAGAACAAAACACTAAACTACAAATCAAAATCAAATCAAACTTTATTTGTCACATACACATGGTTAGCAGATGTTAATGCGAGTGTAGCGAAATGCTTGTGCTACTAGTTCCGACCGTGCAGTAATATCTAACAAGTAATCTAATCTAACAATTGCACAACAACTACATTATACACACAAGTGTAAAGGAATGAATAAGAATATGTACATAAATATATATGGATGAGCGATGGCCGAACGGCATAGGCAAGATGCAATAGATGGTATAGAGTACAGTTTATACATATGAGATGAGTAATGTAGAGTATGTAAACATTATATAAAGTGGCATTGTTTAAAGTGGCTAGTGATACATTTATTACATCAATTCTTTCATTATTAAAGTGGCTAGAGATGAGTGAGTATGTTGGCAGCAGCCACTCAATGTTAGTGATGGCTGTTTAACTTCTCTGGGATATGTGGGACGCTAACGTCCCACTTGGCCAAAAGCCAGTAAAAATGCAGAGCGCCAAATTCAACTAAATTACTATAAAAATCCAACTTTCATGAAATCCCACATGAAAGACACCAAATTAAAGCTACACTTGTTGTGAATCCAGCCAACATGTCTGATTTCAAAAAGGATTTACGGCGAAAGCACACCAAATGATTATGTTAGGTCAGTACATAGCCACAGAAAAACACAGCCATTTTTCCAGCCAAAGAGAGGAGTAACAAAAAAGCAGAAATAGAGATAAAATTAATCACTAACCTTTGATGATCTTCATCAGATGACACACATAAGACTTCATGTTACACAATACATGTATGTTTTGTTCGGTAAAGTTCATATTTATATCCAAAAATCCGAGTTTTAGGCAGAACGCTACTGTCTCACTTGGCCAAAAGCCAGAGAAAATGCAGAGCGTGTGGGCAGAACAAACTCTGAAATGTTTTACCAGAAAGCTGGACTGGACTATGTGCCTTGGTTAGAGCAATACAGCAGGTGACCATTATAAAATCACAGCAGGATCAGTCTGTAAAACCTACAGTAAAAAGAGCCTTTGAATCAGATCCAAAAGTATATACCTAAATGCAATTGGACAGCCTAGAGGAGTTCCTAATGAATACAAAGCAAGAGATGAGATTATATCAGGATTTGAATCGATATTTCTGTGGTTAGGTTTTCCAGTTTAGCCTTCTGGCCTATTCTACGTGACATTAGGATGGAACGGAAAGTATTCTATTGTGTCATTTTGCTAGTAGCCTGTATCTGTTATCCTAAGGCTTTCAATGCAGAGTCTGTATAGTTAATGAATCTTTGCTGGTGATATTAAATATAATTTATCCACTACGTTTTTATTAGGTGTTATCCTCTATCAAAATAAAAAGATGGCGGATCCGCAAAAGTTCTTCTGTGCGTGGTGTTTATTTACATAGTGATTCTGGAAGAATCAGCTTAAAACAATGCTGCCCCATCCACAGCTCAATCCAAAATGCCTTCCTCAATGAACTGAAAGAGAGTCTCCTTTTGTAGGGGAAGCCCCTCACATCAGAACAATTAACACTAATTAATTAAGCAATTACCTATTCAAACCTATATTTTCCATTCAACTAAACATACTAAAATATATACATTGCAACACATTTTTTATGAAACAATATCCCAATATAACTTCTTATGGCTGCAGGGGCAGTATTGAGTAGCTTGGATGAAAGGTGCACAGAGGTGCCCATAGTAAACTGCCTGCTCCTCAGTCCCAGTTGTTAATATATGCATATTATTATTCATATTGGATAGAAAACACTCTGAAGTTTCTAAAACTGTTTGAATTATGTCTGTGAGTATAACAGAACTCATATGGCAGGCAAAAACCTGAGAAGTTCCACTTCCTGTTTAAATTCTTTCTGAGGTGGCAGATTTTCAACCAAGCTCTCATTGAAATTACAGCGAGATATTGATGAGTTTTCACTTCCTACGGCTTCCACTAGATGTCAACAGTCAATAGAACTTTGTCTGATGACTCTAATGTGAAGGGGGGCCGAAGGAGACAGGAATTAGTCAGGTCTGCCACGAGCTGACCATGCTTTCACTTGCGCATTCACATGAGGAGGATCTCCGTTCCACCGCTCTTCTGAAGTCCGGTTGGAACGTTATTCAAGATGTATGTTAACTACATTCAAAAGATTGATTCAGTACATCGTTTGACATGTTTCTACTGACTGTTACGGAACTTTTGGACATTTCGTCACGTTATAGGGGACGCGCTTTGTGACTTTGGAATTGTTTACCAGAGGCGCTAACCAAAGTAGCTAATTGGACATAAATAACGGACATTATCGAACAAATCAAGCATTTATTGTGGACCTGGGATTCCTAGGACTGCATTCTGATGAAGTTCATCAAAGGTAAGAAAACATTTATCATGTATTTTCTGGTTTCTGTTGAGTCCAACATGGCGGCTAATTTTACTATTGTTCTGAGCTCCGTCTCAGATTATTGCATGGTTTGCTTTTTCCGTAAAGTTTTTTTGAAATCTGACACAGTGGTTGCATTAAGGAGAGGTATATCTATAATTCCATGTGTATAACTTGTATTATCATCTACATTTATGATGAGTATTTCTGTTGAAACGATGTGGCTATGCAAAATCACTTGATGTTTTTGGAACCACTGAATGTAACGCGCCAATGCAAACTCAGATTTTTTTCATATAAATATGAACTTTATCAAACAAAACATGCATGTATTGTGTAACATGAAGTCCTATGAGTGTCATCTGATGAAGATAATCAAAGGTTAGTGATTCATTTTATCTCTATTTCTGCTTTTTCTGACTGCTATCTTTCGCTGGAAAAATGGCTGTGCTTATTGTGGTTTTGTGGTGACCTAACATAATCGTTTGTAGTGCTTTCGCTGAAAAGCATATTTGAAATTGGACACTTTGGTGGGATTAACAACAAGAGTACCTTTAAAATGATATAAGACACATGTATGTTTGAGGAATTTTAATTATGAGATTTCTGTTGTTTGAATTTGGCGCCCTGCACTTTCACTGGCTGTTGTCATATCGATCCCGGTAGCGGGATGCAGCCATAAGAAGTTTTAACATCGATGGGGCTGTGATGGAGCGGGTCGAGAGTTTTAAGTTCCTTGGTGTCCACATCACCAACGGACTAACATGGTCCAAACACTCCAAGACAGTCGTGAAGAGGGCACGACAACACCTTATCCCCCCCAGGAGACTGAAACGATTTAGCAATGGTTCCCAGATCCTCAAAAGGTTCTACAGCTGCACCATCGAGAGCATCCTGTACGGTTGCATCACCGGCAGGTATGGCAACTGCGCTATAGAGGGTAGTGTGTATGGCCCTGTAACAGGATATAATCTAGCAGTGACTAGAGTCTAGATACTAGCAGAGTTATGTTGTCTCTGATATCTTTTCATGGTACTATCTATATGTAGTAGTATTCTGCATTCATATGTCATCACTACTTCATTCAGTCAAATAATGAAACATTTTAAAATCACAGAATTATACATTTGCAGCACTGTGCAATGAAAGGAACATAGAAATAGAAATATTAGAGTGTAAATGAACTGCCACGATAAAGTCTTTCAGTCTTAGCCCCAAGGTCTTAAAACCATTTATGAATCTATCTGACCTATGGGAGAGTCTGCAGCTTAGTGGAATATCCAATCAGAGGCAGAGGTATTTGAAGAATCTTAATTCAGTAATAGTGCTGCAAACTGAACCGCAGGAGTAGAAGAGATGCTGGGAGAAAAACTGAACCAAGAGAGATCTCTCTCTGCAGGGGGTATTATTAAGGCAGGGGGTATTATTCATTGTTGACAGGTTAGAGTTACAACACGGCCTGTTAGAGTTAAAAGGGTCTAATTATTTACGCCCCGAAAGTGACAGTATAGGAGAACCTGGGGCAGGATAGGAGAAGAGAAGAGGAGGGACGGAGAGGAATAGAGGAGAGTGAATGGATGAGCGGTGAAAACAGTCACCATATACCCAGAGGGATAAAGCCACTGATAGCCTGTTCAGCTGCTTTGTAGATAATGCATGTGCTATTGGGATCCTCTAATGTCCTGTTCTCTACCTCTTTATCTGGAGGAATGAACCAAATATAAAGAAACCAAACAAGATTTTGAAGCTATTGCTTTTGATGAAGTGATTTAACATGTAGGGTGTTTGTCCAGCAGGCAATAACTGTAATGGAATGGACAGAGCAGAGAAGTGGCTGCTAGGACAGCGATGCAGCCTGGGATACAGTCTTCCACCAGTTATCCCAGATAAAGGAGAAAGTGGCTCTGAACTTTAAAATGCTTTGTTTCTCCAGAGCAATTTTAGTTTGAGTATTATATTTGCGCCGGCTTTGGATTCATAAGGAGTGGAAGGAACCAGAATTAACAATAGATGACCACAGTATTAGAGACTTTAAATATTCATTAAAGAAACAAATGAAAACAGTGTTTTGTTCCGCAGCGAGAAAACCAAATAATGATGCTCAAACAGAAGGGGGAACAAGCAAAGAGTCACTGACCAAAAACCAAAATGCAACAGCTGGGGTTTTAGGAGGGGTTCTGAAAGACACTCATGTGGGTGTCCAATGAAAGTTGACTAGAAACAACTGGGACCTAAACGACACCCACCGTGAGAGGCAAACAAAAGAAAAACGCACATCAAACGTACTTTTTATAAATATATTTTTTACGCCTTTTTCATGGTATCCAATTGGGAGTTACAGTCTTGTCTCATCGCTGCAACTCCCTTACGGACTCGGGAGAAGCGAAGGTCGAGAGCCGTGCGTCTTCTGAAACACAACCCAACCGAGCCGCACTGCTTCTTGACACAATGCCCACTTAACCCGGAAGCCAGCCGCACCAATGTGTCGGAGGAAACACCGTACACCTGGCGACCATGTCAGCGTGCGTGTGCCTGGCCCGCCACAGGAGTCGCTAGAGCACGATGGGACAAGAATATCCCGGCCGGCCAAACCCTCCCCTTACCCGGACGACGCTGGGCCATTTGTACGCTGCCACATGGGTCTCCCGGTCACGGCCGGCTGCAACAGAGCCTGTACTGGAACCAGGATCTCTAGTGGCACAGCTGCAATGCAGGGCCTTAGTGATACAGCTGCAATGCAGGGCCTTAGTGATACAGCTGCAATGCAGGGCCTTAGTGATACAGCTGCAATGCAGGACCTTAGTGGCACAGCTGCAATGCAGGGCCTTAGTGGTACAGCTGCAATGCAGGGCCTTAGTGGCACAGCTGCAATGCAGGGCCTTAGTGGTACAGCTGCAATGCAGGACCTTAGTGGTACAGCTGCAATGCAGGGCCTTAGTGGTACAGCTGCAATGCAGGGCCTTAGTGATACAGCTGCAATGCAGGACCTTAGTGATACAGCTGCAATGCAGGACCTTAGTGATACAGCTGCAATGCAGGGCCTTAGTGGTACAGCTGCAATGCAGGGCCTTAGTGATACAGCTGCAATGCAGGGCCTTAGTGGTACAGCTGCAATGCAGGGCCTTAGTGGCACAGCTGCAATGCAGGGCCTTAGTGATACAGCTGCGATGCAGGGCCTTAGTGGCACAGCTGCAATGCAGGGCCTTAGTGATACAGCTGCAATGCAGGGCCTTAGTGATACAGCTGCAATGCAGGGCCTTAGTGATACAGCTGCAATGCAGGGCCTTAGTGGCACAGCTGCAATGCAGGGCCTTAGTGGCACAGCTGCAATGCAGGGCCTTAGTGATACAGCTGCAATGCAGGGCCTTAGTGATACAGCTGCAATGCAGGGCCTTAGTGGCACAGCTGCAATGCAGGGCCTTAGTGGCACAGCTGCAATGCAGGGCCTTAGTGATACAGCTGCAATGCAGGGCCTTAGTGATACAGCTGCAATGCAGGGCCTTAGTGGCACAGCTGCAATGCAGGGCCTTAGTGGTACAGCTGCAATGCAGGGCCTTAGTGATACAGCTGCAATGCAGGACCTTAGTGGTACAGCTGCAATGCAGGGCCTTAGTGGTACAGCTGCAATGCAGGGCCTTAGTGGCACAGCTGCAATGCAGGGCCTTAGTGGTACAGCTGCAATGCAGGGCCTTAGTGATACAGCTGCAATGCAGGACCTTAGTGGTACAGCTGCAATGCAGGGCCTTAGTGGTACAGCTGCAATGCAGGGCCTTAGTGGCACAGCTGCAATGCAGGGCCTTAGTGGTACAGCTGCAATGCAGGGCCTTAGTGATACAGCTGCAATGCAGGACCTTAGTGGTACAGCTGCAATGCAGGGCCTTAGTGGTACAGCTGCAATGCAGGGCCTTAGTGGCACAGCTGCAATGCAGGGCCTTAGTGGCACAGCTGCAATGCAGGGCCTTAGTGGCACAGCTGCAATGCAGGGCCTTAGTGGTACAGCTGCAATGCAGGGCCTTAGTGGTACAGCTGCAATGCAGGACCTTATTGCCACATATAGCACTGCTGCAATGCAGGGCCTTAGTGGCACAGCTGCAATGCAGGGCCTTAGTGGCACAGCTGCAATGCAGGGCCTTAGTGATACAGCTGCGATGCAGGGCCTTAGTGATACAGCTGCAATGCAGGGCCTTAGTGGTACAGCTGCAATGCAGGGCCTTAGTGATACAGCTGCAATGCAGGGCCTTAGTGGCACAGCTGCAATGCAGGGCCTTAGTGGTACAGCTGCAATGCAGGGCCTTAGTGATACAGCTGCAATGCAGGGCCTTAGTGGCACAGCTGCAATGCAGGGCCTTAGTGATACAGCTGCAATGCAGGGCCTTAGTGGTACAGCTGCAATGCAGGGCCTTAGTGGCACAGCTGCAATGCAGGGCCTTAGTGGTACAGCTGCAATGCAGGGCCTTAGTGATACAGCTGCAATGCAGGGCCTTAGTGGCACAGCTGCAATGCAGGGCCTTAGTGATACAGCTGCAATGCAGGGCCTTAGTGGTACAGCTGCAATGCAGGGCCTTAGTGATACAGCTGCAATGCAGGGGCTTAGTGATACAGCTGCAATGCAGGGCCTTAGTGGCACAGCTGCAATGCAGGGCCTTAGTGATACAGCTGCAATGCAGGGCCTTAGTGGAACAGCTGCAATGCAGGGCCTTAGTGGCACAGCTGCAATGCAGGGCCTTAGTGGTACAGCTGCAATGCAGGGCCTTAGTGGCACAGCTGCAATGCAGGGCCTTAGTGATACAGCTGCATTGCAGGGCCTTAGTGGTACAGCTGCAATGCAGGGCCTTAGTGGCACAGCTGCAATGCAGGGCCTTAGTGGTACAGCTGCAATGCAGGGCCTTATTGCCACATATAGCACTGCTGTGATGCAGGGCCTTAGTGATACAGCTGCAATGCAGGGCCTTAGTGATACAGCTGCAATGCAGGGCCTTAGTGATACAGCTGCAATGCAGGGCCTTAGTGGTACAGCTGCGATGCAGGGCCTTAGTGGCACAGCTGCAATGCAGGACCTTAGTGATACAGCTGCAATGCAGGGCCTTAGTGGTACAGCTGCAATGCAGGGCCTTAGTGGTACAGCTGCAATGCAGGACCTTAGTGATACAGCTGCAATGCAGGGCCTTAGTGGTACAGCTGCAATGCAGGGCCTTAGTGGTACAGCTGCAATGCAGGGCCTTAGTGATACAGCTGCAATGCAGGGCCTTAGTGGTACAGCTGCAATGCAGGGCCTTAGTGGCACAGCTGCAATGCAGGGCCTTAGTGATACAGCTGCAATGCAGGGCCTTAGTGATACAGCTGCGATGCAGGACCTTAGTGATACAGCTGCAATGCAGGGCCTTAGTGATACAGCTGCGATGCAGGGCCTTAGTGGTACAGCTGCAATGCAGGGTCTTAGTGGTACAGCTGCGATGCAGGGCCTTAGTGGCACAGCTGCAATGCAGGGCCTTAGTGGCACAGCTGCAATGCAGGGCCTTAGTAGCACAGCTGCAATGCAGGGCCTTAGTGGTACAGCTGCAATGCAGGGCCTTAGTGATACAGCTGCAATGCAGGGCCTTAGTGGTACAGCTGCAATGCAGGGCCTTAGTGGTACAGCTGCAATGCAGGGCCTTAGTGATACAGCTGCGATGCAGGGCCTTAGTGGTACAGCTGCAATGCAGGACCTTAGTGATACAGCTGCAATGCAGGGCCTTAGTGATACAGCTGCAATGCAGGGCCTTAGTGGCACAGCTGCAATGCAGGACCTTAGTGATACAGCTGCAATGCAGGGCCTTAGTGGTACAGCTGCAATGCAGGGCCTTAGTGGTACAGCTGCAATGCAGGACCTTAGTGATACAGCTGCAATGCAGGGCCTTAGTGGTACAGCTGCAATGCAGGGCCTTAGTGGTACAGCTGCAATGCAGGGCCTTAGTGGCACAGCTGCAATGCAGGGCCTTAGTAGCACAGCTGCAATGCAGGGCCTTAGTGGTACAGCTGCAATGCAGGGCCTTAGTGATACAGCTGCAATGCAGGGCCTTAGTGGTACAGCTGCAATGCAGGGCCTTAGTGGTACAGCTGCAATGCAGGGCCTTAGTGATACAGCTGCGATGCAGGGCCTTAGTGGTACAGCTGCAATGCAGGGCCTTAGTGGTACAGCTGCAATGCAGGGCCTTAGTGATACAGCTGCGATGCAGGGCCTTAGTGGCACAGCTGCAATGCAGGGCCTTAGTGGTACAGCTGCAATGCAGGGCCTTAGTGATACAGCTGCGATGCAGGGCCTTAGTAGCACTGCTGCGATGCAGGGCCTTAGTGGTACAGCTAGCACTGACCACCGCGCCACTCGGGAGGCTTTAAACCCACGCCAAAGTTGCGGGACCCATTTTCAATGTTTACTAAAAGAAAAATGATCCAATTCATTATTTTTTCAACCTGAGACCTTTTCATTGAGTGCACACGGTGCACCCCCCTACACATTTGTTTTACATATAGGTGTGTAGGTGAAAACAAGTAAAAATGAAACAAAATGGTTTTCTGTGTGCATTCACTCTGTCTTCCTCCTCCCTGGGCCTGCTGTTTCAACACCAAGAACCTGTCTGTCTCCCTGCCTGTCTCCTGCTTTTCTCACACTCTTTACCCTTTGTAGTGTGTGAAACTACGTAATGTCTTGCGGGAACATGTACAATGTTATTACAATACCTTATTTCGATACATTGCAAAGAAAGTCTGTATTTTCCAGCACTCTACCCCAGCCAGGTGCAAATTAGGGACACGACAAATAAATACACGTGTGGCTCCGTACCACAAGCATTATGGCAAAAATAATCTTTGCTCAGAGGGCCTATGACATTTTTTGTTGCAGAGAGAGAAGCTAGTGTGTAAGGTGCATCTTTCACTTTGGAAGATGAAGAACTTTTAGAATATGAGGATCATGCCAATTCGGAGTCTGACAGTGAGTTGGAAGAAGAGGATGAGATTGACCTTCAGCCAGCCCCAGGACCAGCCTGCCAGCAGCCAGCCCCAGGACCAGCCCGCCAGCAGCCAGCCCCAGGACCAGCCCGCCAGCAGCCAGCCCCAGGACCAGCCCGCCAGCAGCCAGCCCCAGGACCAGCCCGCCAGCAGCCAGCCCCAGGACCAGCCCGCCAGCAAGCAGCCCCAGGACCAGCCCATCAGCAGCCAGCCCCAGGACCAGCCCGCCAGCAAGCAGCTCTTCAGCAGCCTGCAGGAGGAGAAATATGGATGTCAAGAAATTGTGAAATGTAATGCTCTTCTTGCCTAAAGAATGAGCCTCCCCGCATGGCTGCCAATGTGATAAGGATGCAACCAGGGCAGACGCGGATGCCGGTTTCTCATGTGCAGGACAAAAAGTATTATTTTGAACTGTTTTTCTCAGACACCATCCAGAAAATAATTATTGACTGCACTAATTTGGAGGGAAGGCATGTTTTTTGGGGTTCTTATCCATGCTGATGTTTTTAGATCCACAAAATCCCCGTGGAATGCAGAAACTGGCAGAGAACTTTTCCATGAAACAATGTCTCTGGATAACGTCCACATTATTTCCTGGATTATCCTCTTTGATAACCGAGACACCAGTCCGGCTCAGAGAGACAAGCTAGCTGCAATCAGGGTGGGCTCGGGAGCTAGGTTAGAGGAAGGGGCTTCAAATAGACGGGATAAGGAATCAGCCTTCACAGTTTTCTTGCCGGTCAGATTGGTGATGTTGAAGAGGGTGAAGAAGAGAGCCCAGCGAGCATGTCTGGCGTTGAGCCTCTCAGCACTTCTTAAGTCTTCTTATTCCAAATTGCGGTGGTCGGTAAGAACAAGGAATGCCCTCTATCCAGTGGCGCCACTCTTCGATAGCCAGCTTAATGGGTGATGAGCTCCCTCTATCCAGTGGCGCCACTCTTCGATAGCCAGCTTAATGGGTGATGAGCTCCCTCTATCCAGTGGCGCCACTCTTCGATAGCCAGCTTAATGGGTGATGAGCTCCCTCTATCCAGTGGCGCCACTCTTCGATAGCCAGCTTAATGGGTGATGAGCTCCCTCTATCCAGTGGCGCCACTCTTCGATAGCCAGCTTAATGGGTGATGAGCTCCCTCTATCCAGTGGCGCCACTCTTCGATAGCCAGCTTAATGGGTGATGAGCTACCTCTATCCAGTGGCGCCACTCTTCGATAGCCAGCTTAATGGGTGATGAGCTCCCTCTATCCAGTGGCGCCACTCTTCGATAGCCAGCTTAATGGGTGATGAGCTCCCTCTATCCAGTGGCGCCACTCTTCGATAGCCAGCTTAATGGGTGATGAGCTACCTCTATCCAGTGGCGCCACTCTTCGATAGCCAGCTTAATGGGTGATGAGCTCCCTCTATCCAGTGGCGCCACTCTTCGATAGCCAGCTTAATGGGTGATGAGCTCCCTCTATCCAGTGGCGCCACTCTTCGATAGCCAGCTTAATGGGTGATGAGCTACCTCTATCCAGTGGCGCCACTCTTCGATAGCCAGCTTAATGGGTGATGAGCTACCTCTATCCAGTGGCGCCACTCTTCGATAGCCAGCTTAATGGGTGATGAGCTACCTCTATCCAGTGGCGCCACTCTTCGATAGCCAGCTTAATGGGTGATGAGCTACCTCTATCCAGTGGCGCCACTCTTCGATAGCCAGCTTAATGGGTGATGAGCTACCTCTATCCAGTGGCGCCACTCTTCGATAGCCAGCTTAATGGGTGATGAGCTACCTCTATCCAGTGGCGCCACTCTTCGATAGCCAGCTTAATGGGTGATGAGCTCCCTCTATCCAGTGGCGCCACTCTTCGATAGCCAGCTTAATGGGTGATGAGCTACCTCTATCCAGTGGCGCCACTCTTCGATAGCCAGCTTAATGGGTGATGAGCTACCTCTATCCAGTGGCGCCACTCTTCGATAGCCAGCTTAATGGGTGATGAGCTACCTCTATCCAGTGGCGCCACTCTTCGATAGCCAGCTTAATGGGTGATGAGCTCCCTCTATCCAGTGGCGCCACTCTTCGATAGCCAGCTTAATGGGTGATGAGCTCCCTCTATCCAGTGGCGCCACTCTTCGATAGCCAGCTTAATGGGTGATGAGCTACCTCTATCCAGTGGCGCCACTCTTCGATAGCCAGCTTAATGGGTGATGAGCTACCTCTATCCAGTGGCGCCACTCTTCGATAGCCAGCTTAATGGGTGATGAGCTACCTCTATCCAGTGGCGCCACTCTTCGATAGCCAGCTTAATGGGTGATGAGCTACCTCTATCCAGTGGCGCCACTCTTCGATAGCCAGCTTAATGGCGAGGAGCTCTCGGTTCCCGACATCATAGTTCCTCTCAGCATTTTCTTGACAGTTTCTTGGAAAATAAGCCACATTGGTGTAGTTTACATTGGTGCCATGTTCAGAAATGCCTCCAAAATATCCAGAGAAATTGCAGAGAGCCACATCTAATAACAGGAATACTCATCATACACTTTGATGAAAGATACATGTTTTACATAGAATTAAACATACACTTGTTCTTAATGCAACCGCTGTGTCAGATTTCAAAAAAACTTTACGGAAAAAGCAAACCATGCAATAATCTGAGACGGCGCTCAGATATAAACAACATTTCTCCGCCATGTTGGAGTCAACAGAAATACGAAATTACATCATAAATATTACCTTACCTTTGATGATCTTCATCAGAATGCACTCCCAGGAATCCTAGTTCCACAATAAATCGTTGTTTTGTTCGATAATGTCCATTATTTATGTCCAAGTAGATACTTTTGCTAGCACGTTTAGTGCACATGTCCAAACGCTCGCGCAGATGCAGGCGAACGTTGGACAAAAACTTCAAAAAGTTATATTACAAGTCGAATAAACTGGTCAAACTTAGTAGAGAATCAATCTTTAGGATGTTGTTATCATAACTATCCAATAACGCTCCAACCGGAGAATTCCTTTGTGTCTCTAGAAGTAATGGAAAGCAAGACGATATCATTTGGAATGCGCGTGACCAGGACCTGGCATTCTGCCAGACCACTGACTGAAACACCTCCCATCCGGCCCCACATCACAGTAGAGGCTTCATTCAACGTTCTACAGACTGTTGACATCTAGTGGAAGGCGTAGGAAGTGCAAACAGATCCATATCTTACAGGGATTTGAATAGGCGATGAGTTGAACATCGACCAGCCTCAGAATTCTCACTTCCTGGTTGGATTTTTTCTCAGGTTTTTGCCTGCCATATGAGTTCTGATATACTCACAGACATCATTCAAACTGTTTTAGAAACTTCAGAGTGTTTTCTAATCAAATCGACAAATTATATGCATATTCTAGCTTTTATGGCTGAGTAGCAGGCAGTTTAATTTGGGCACGCTTTTCATCCAAAATTCCCAATACTGCCCCCTACCCTAGTGAAGTTAACTTCTTATGGGCAGGTGGGACGGTAGCGTCCCACCTGGCCAACAGCCGGTGAAATTGCAGAGCGCGAAATTCAAACTACAGTATTATAAATATTTCACTTTCATAAAATCACAAGTGTAATTAATCAAAATAAAGCTTAACTTCTCGTTAATCCAGCCGCGGTGTCAGATTTAAAAAAGGCTTTACGACGAAAGTAAACCATGAGATTATCTGAGGACAGCGCCCCACATACAAACACATGAAAAACATATTTCAACCAGGCAAGTGCGACACGAAAGTCAGAAATAGCGATATAAAAAATGCCTTATCTTTGATGATCCTCTTCTGTTGGCACTCCAAAAGGTCCCAGTTACATAAAATGTTTTCCTTTTGTTCGGTAATGTCCTTCTTTATATCCATAAAAACTCAGTTTAGCTGGCGCGCTTCAGTCAATAATCCACTCAGTTTCCCTCCATCAAAATACATACAAAATGAATCCCAAACTTTACTAATAAACTTTTCCAAACAAGTCAAACAATGTTTAAAATCAAACCTTAGGTACCCTAATATGCAAATAAACGATACAATTTAACCAAGAGAGACGTGTCACTCTGTTCTGGGCTATAGCTTTTAACTAGGTCTTTCTTTGCAGCATTTGACCATATGACTGGACAATAATCAAGATAAGATAAAACTAGAGACTGCCACTCTGTACCTCCTGGACTTTATTCTGGTTTTGACCTTTTTGCCTACCCCTTTGGATTAATAAACATTGTAAGACTCCAACCATCTGCCTCCTCTTTCTGCATTTGGATCTCGCCTTGTGCCTTGATAGTACGAACTGGCCATGACAGACCCAGCAGACTTGGGCCAGCCTTGTGCCTTGATAGTACGAACTGGCCATGACAGACCCAGCAGACTTGGGCCAGCCTTGTGCCTTGATAGTACGAACTGGCCATGACAGACCCAGCAGACTTGGGCCAGCCTTGTGCCTTGATAGTACGAACTGGCCATGACAGACCCAGCAGACTTGGGCCAGCCTTGTGCCTTGACAGTAGGAACTGGCCATGACAGACCCAGCAGACTTGGGCCAGCCTTGTGCCTTGACAGTAGGAACTGGCCATGACAGACCCAGCAGACTTGCACCAGCTCTGCCAGACTTTGACCAGCTCTAATCAACTCCAGAATTACACTGTTGAGGCTGGCTGTGCTGGACTGGAGAGAGGGGTAGAGTGTGTTGCCCACATACAGAATTCTACAATTCTACAATCTGGCATTGTTTCTCCTACAGGCTGTCTGCTGTTCATAGAGGACTCTAAGGGGATGACATTAAAGGTAGAGTTTAAAGAGAAGAAAGGAAACAGAATAAAGAATAAAGTGCAATGGATGGAGGAGGCGGCGGGGGGCAGAGGAACAGAATATATGTAATTTCTAGGAATTTTTCTAGGATCCGCTCTCCGCTGCTCAATTGATAAGTAGTTGATTTGAAACAACACCCCTCAGGGCCTCACTGGGGACACTTTTAGATTTTACGCTTGGATATATCTGTTTAACTCCCCATTTACCAAGACAACAGGCCCTGACAGCACAAACAACTTACTGCTGCTGCCACCTGGGGGGAGGGAGAGGGGGAGAAGGCGGGAGGTAAGGAGGCAGTAGGGAGGTAGGGAGAGGGGGAGGGACAGGGGGAGAAGGCGGGAGGTAGGGAGGCAGTAGGGAGGTAGGGAGAGCGGAAGGGAGGGAAGGAGAGCGGAAGGGAGGGAAGACGAGCGGGAGGGAGGGAGGGAGTGGAAGGGAAGGGAGAGGGATGCAACCCAACAGTCCTCTGGGAATACACAAAATGAAAGAAGGGAAGATAGAGAGAGAATATATTTGTATGGCTCTGTAAATCTCTGTCTGAGTGTGGTATGAATATGTAACAGGACAGTTTCATGACTGTGTCTAAATGATGCTGCATGCACTGATCATGTTGATGACATCATAATGCGTAATACCATCTGCTTTCATCATGTTGTTCCGCTCTACATTTGCCTCAGTTGGAAAATAATTCATATATCTTTTTTCAGTATTGTGATATTTTGTTTTGGCAGTTTTTCAGATAATATAAATACTCATTTGAATACAGATAATTTATTTCCGTGGATTTTCATTTGATTGGTTAGACCTCCTCGTGTGTGTTTCTGATTGACATATACTCGGAGGGAGGAGCCTATGTGCTAATTACAATAGAGGGAGGGGCATTTATGCTAACTACCTGAAGTGGTTAGCAGCTCGGAGCCTCAGCTCGGGGCCTCAGCTCGGGGCCTCAGCTCGGAGCCTCAGCTCGGGGCCTCAGCTCGGGGCCTCAGCTCGGGGCCTCAGCTCGGAGCCTCAGCTCGGGGCCTCAGCTCGGGGCCTCAGCTCGGAGCCTCAGCTCGGGGCCTCAGCTCGGGGCCTCAGCTCGGAGCCTCAGCTCGGAGCCTCAGCTCGGGGCCTCAGCTCGGGGCCTCAGCTCGGAGCCTCAGCTCGGAGCCTCAGGCCAAATGATTGACTGACAGACAGGGGACTTCTCCTCTATTTTACAGCCGTTTACTTGGAACTTCAGAATGTTCCTCCTTCTTCCTCAGATTGACAGTTTCTTCACGCTGGTAGTGGCAGCTGGATCACAGTGTGTGGATGAATAAATATATCATGTGTATTTTACAGGGTTTGGGGTAGAGGGTAATTGTCACTACAGGGGATGCGACTCCATTGAGAGTATTGATCCTGTCTGACTGCACGGTGTCCTCCGACCCTACGACAGGCCAGGTCAGGGGTCAGGGTGTGAATGGGCTTGGTGACATAGAGAGACAGAGCCTGTCCCTGACTCTAGAAGGCCAATGTGATTGGAGCTGAGAGTAGAAGAATGCACCATGGCCCAACACCAATGCATTTCAATGGCTTTAATGTGAAGACTGCCAATACCTTGATCCAATCATAAGTGATTCCGCAAAATTGCCCTTTGGCAGTTTAAGGCAGGGGGGAGAGATGGGGGCAGAAAAATGATCTATAAAGTCTATGTAAATAAATGATGATTGTTGTTTACTGCAACAATCTATTAAATGTCAATGTATTGCAACAATATAATATTGTTGAACCAAGCAGTGCATGTAAAGACTCCTGAGTGATGAGTAGAACAGTTTAACACGCAGATGAATGACTGCCAGCTGTAGAGTGATAACAGTAAAGCTGCTGTAGGCTAGTGTCTATTGATTAGCTGGCTGGATGATTGGCACTGCGCTGGTCTCTAGAGGTTTCTATTATTACAGAGTGTTTCAGGTGGCCTAGTTGATAGAGCATTGCTCCAATAACCGAAAGGTTTCCAGTTCAAATCCCGGAGGCGACAAGGTAAAAAAATCTGTAATTCTGCGCTTGAGCAAGGCAGTTAACCCCCCAACAACAGACCCCAATGTGGCAGCCCACTGCACTTCTCTGATTCAGAGGGGTTGGGTTAAAAGTGGAAGTCAAGTTTCAGTTGTACCGTGTGTGCAGTCAAAAATAAATAGTAAATTCAGTGCTCAGTTGGTATTTATCAGGATCCCCATTAGCCAAAGCATCAGCTACACTGCCTGGGGTCCACATGACATTTACAAAGTCACACACAGTCTACTTATCAGTACATACACTATAATATCTAGGTGTAATACCCTGCAAACTACAATACAAGATATTTAAAATGGCTTTGTCTATTCACAGTCCCCTATGTGCAGCAAGGTTCTTTTATCTGTAATTTTTTTATCTGTTTTTATTGCTACCTTGAGTTACCTGGGGTGGCAGAGAGTTCCATGTGGTCATGGCTCTATTTAATACTGTGTGTTTCCCAGCCTCTGTTCTGGACCTGGGGACAGTGAAGAGACCTCTGGTTGCATGTCTTGTGTTTTACTGATGAGTGGCTGAACTGTGTGCCAACTGCTTGAACAAACAGTTCCTTCAACACGTCAATACCTCGCCTGATGACTTGTCGTTTCCACGGCGTCAAGCAGCAAAAAATGTTCTAATGTTTACCTAATTTTTGGCCTGCGAGTACGCTGTGTTGATTTGATTTAGTCACTTTGTTGTCACGGACAATTGTCCTGTGCAGCAGGAAATGCTAATAGCAGTGTATTTGAGGTTTAAGGAGGCTTCTGGGGCTTGTGGTTTCCACTGTGATGTCGTGTCTTTGGCATCATTAAACTGAAGATTAATCTTTATCAAATAACTCTCTGTAATTATTATTACGCGATTAAACTGATTTATCATGTAACTGTAATTAACTAGGAAGTCGGGGCACCAAGGAAAATATTCAGATTACAAAGTTATAATTTTCCAAATATAACTTTCAGATATTTAATATCTGATCAATTAGTCTTCGAATTAATCAGTTATTATTTACCTCACGTCAGTCTCATTCCAAACATCGTAAATTGTTGGTTATCTGCATGAACCCAGTCTTCACTATGAGTCATCCATACATCAATTGTCTTAAAATATTTATTTACTAACTAATGTCGTGGCAGAATGAGATTTAGCTAAGTAGCATAGATAGATAAGATGTTATTTTCATCATATGCTTGTGAGATACTTGTCATTAGAATCTTCTGAGCTAGGGATTGGTAACTTGAGGCCAGAGAGGGGAGAGGTCAGGCTTGTCTTCATAAGTCAATGTATCTGTTAAACCATGTGGTACTAAGTAGAATATCAGAAGGGGAGGAGGACAGAGTGGAACGTTGGTTTCTTATGGGAACGTTGTTTGTAACTATTCCTAAACCATGGGATGGAGTTATTAATTGGGGAACCAGTTAGTTATCTCATACAATGTCTGTACGCCAGTCACTCCCTACTTTTCTCATAGGGGGAAGGAGTTTGGCCGTGTTTGGAACCATTGTATGTCCCCTCTGAGGTTGCCCTTATCTTGACCTAGTATTTGACCTAAGGGGCTCACTGTCTGATTTTGAGTTTGTCCAGGTTTGGGAGTATCTAGAAATGACAATTGATATATGCCATTGGATGAGGTAATGTTTTGGTAGACAGTGAAGTATCAAGCATGAGATTTAAACCTTGTCTTGGGAGATCAAACTGAACAATGATTTATAGCTGATGCTGTCTAGCGATAGGATACTCCTCTTTCGGGTAAAGGATTCTTTGTAAGTTGAGAGGGGTGTATCTTGGCTATAAATGAAACTAAGAATTGTTTCATAAGGACTCTCAGAGAATTCATTTATAGACACTGAATTGATCTGAGAGTCATTAAAGGGCTTTGGTGAAGCTTGTATATATATATTAAAGATGGAATATATAATTTAACTCTGACTTGTGTGTGGTTGGCTCTCTCTCTCTCTTTATTGAGTAATACAGGAAATTTCCATGACACTAAGTACTGACAAACAGTACTTAACAAACAGTAGATATGGTTACAAAGAAATGATAGCGGATGTGCCCTAGTGGGCTAAACCGGCATGGCGGCTTGTTAGACAAAAGGGGAGTCAGAAGGGGGGTCAGCTGAGAAGTCACTACAGAGTTGATAATTCTAACAATTGAAATGCTAATCCTTTGCACATGAACGCTCACTCATTCGGGAACAATTGCAATCAATATATATATTTACGCTCAGTGTGTCGTCGGGATCTCTGTTGAAAAGTTTGTTTCTGATGGAGAGTCTGTCCGCCCTCTCTCTCTCTGTCGTGGTTAGAATGGATAGTTCAGAGTGACATTCATTCATGTCGTTATAGAATACATTTACATTACATTTAAGTCATTTAGCAGACGCT
This sequence comes from Salvelinus namaycush, assembly GCF_016432855.1. Taxonomy (NCBI): domain Eukaryota; kingdom Metazoa; phylum Chordata; class Actinopteri; order Salmoniformes; family Salmonidae; genus Salvelinus; species Salvelinus namaycush. The sequence goes on from NW_024061254.1 coordinate 55,965, forward strand.
CTTATCCAGAGCGACTTACAAATTGGTGCATTCACCTTATGACATCCAGTGGAACAGCCACTTTACAATAGTGCATCTAAATCTTTTAAGGGGGGGGGGGGGGGGGTCAGAAGGATTGCTTTATCCTATCCTAGGTATTCCTTAAAGAGGTGGGGTTTCAGGTGTCTCCGGAAGGTGGTGATTGACTCCGCTGTCCTGGCGTCGTGAGGGAGTTTGTTCCACCATTGGGGTGCCAGAGCAGCGAACAGTTTTGACTGGGCTGAGCGGGAACTGTACTTCCTCAGTGGTAGGGAGGCGAGCAGGCCAGAGGTGGATGAACGCAGTGCCCTTGTTTGGGTGTAGGGCCTGATCAGAGCCTGAAGGTACTGAGGTGCCGTTCCCCTCACAGCTCCGTAGGCAAGCACCATGGTCTTGTAGCGGATGCGAGCTTCAACTGGAAGCCAGTGGAGAGAGCGGAGGAGCGGGGTGACGTGAGAGAACTTGGGAAGGTTGAACACCAGACGGGCTGCGGCGTTCTGGATGAGTTGTAGGGGTTTAATGGCACAGGCAGGGAGCCCAGCCAACAGCGAGTTGCAGTAATCCAGACGGGAGATGACAAGTGCCTGGATTAGGACCTGCGCCGCTTCCTGTGTGAGGCAGGGTCGTACTCTGCGGATGTTGTAGAGCATGAACCTACAGGAACGGGCCACCGCCTTGATGTTAGTTGAGAACGACAGGGTGTTGTCCAGGATCACGCCAAGGTTCTTAGCGCTCTGGGAGGAGGACACAATGGAGTTGTCAACCGTGATGGCGAGATCATGGAACGGGCAGTCCTTCCCCGGGAGGAAGAGCAGCTCCGTCTTGCCGAGGTTCAGCTTGAGGTGGTGATCCGTCATCCACACTGATATGTCTGCCAGACATGCAGAGATGCGATTCGCCACCTGGTCATCAGAAGGGGGAAAGGAGAAGATTAATTGTGTGTCGTCTGCATAGCAATGATAGGAGAGACCATGTGAGGTTATGACAGAGCCAAGTGACTTGGTGTATAGCGAGAATAGGAGAGGGCCTAGAACAGAGCCCTGGGGGACACCAGTGGTGAGAGCGCGTGGTGAGGAGACAGATTCTCGCCACGCCACCTGGTAGGAGCGACCTGTCAGGTAGGACGCAATCCAAGCGTGGGCCGCGCCGGAGATGCCCAACTCGGAGAGGGTGGAGAGGAGGATCTGATGGTTCACAGTATCGAAGGCAGCCGATAGGTCTAGAAGGATGAGAGCAGAGGAGAGAGAGTTAGCTTTAGCAGTGCGGAGCGCCTCCGTGATACAGAGAAGAGCAGTCTCAGTTGAATGACTAGTCTTGAAACCTGACTGATTTGGATCAAGAAGGTCATTCTGAGAGAGATAGCAGGAGAGCTGGCCAAGGACGGCACGTTCAAGAGTTTTGGAGAGAAAAGAAAGAAGGGATACTGGTCTGTAGTTGTTGACATCGGAGGGATCGAGTGTAGGTTTTTTCAGAAGGGGTGCAACTCTCGCTCTCTTGAAGACGGAAGGGACGTAGCCAGCGGTCAAGGATGAGTTGATGAGCGAGGTGAGGTAAGGGAGAAGGTCTCCGGAAATGGTCTGGAGAAGAGAGGAGGGGATAGGGTCAAGCGGGCAGGTTGTTGGGCGGCCGGCCGTCACAAGACGCGAGATTTCATCTGGAGAGAGAGGGGAGAAAGAGGTCAGAGCACAGGGTAGGGCAGTGTGAGCAGAACCAGCGGTGTCATTTGACTTAGCAAACGAGGATCGGATGTCGTCGACCTTCTTTTCAAAATGGTTGACGAAGTCATCTGCAGAGAGGGAGGAGGGGGGGGAGGGGGAGGAGGATTCAGGAGGGAGGAGAAGGTGGCAAAGAGCTTCCTAGGGTTAGAGGCAGATGCTTGGAATTTAGAGTGGTAGAAAGTGGCTTTAGCAGCAGAGACAGAAGAGGAAAATGTAGAGAGGAGGGAGTGAAAGGATGCCAGGTCCGCAGGGAGGCGAGTTTTCCTCCATTTCCGCTCGGCTGCCCGGAGCCCTGTTCTGTGAGCTCGCAATGAGTCGTCGAGCCACGGAGCGGGAGGGGAGGACCGAGCCGGCCTGGAGGATAGGGGACATAGAGAGTCAAATAGATAGATGTTTCGGCGGTTGTCGGTCTTCGCTTTCAATGGTACCGAATTCCTAGCTGCAGACTAGTAATCAAAGACTTGTTCTTATTCTGCAGGTATCGATAGTCTAAGAGTTTAACCACATGGTATGGTTAAAAGATTCAGCCATCTACTCAAACCTTAAGCTCGGTCTCCTCTCAAACCTTGGCCCTCTCGTTATCGAGTTAACTTCTTTGGGGTACCCCCCATTCTTCTCAATTTCCGCCTAAAGACATACCCTAATCTAACTGCCTGTAGCTCAGGCCCAGAAGCAAGGATATGCATATTCTTGGTATCATTTGAAAGGAAACACTCTGAATTTTGTGGAAATGTGAATTGAATGTAGGAGAATATAACACAATAGATCTGGTAGAAGAAAATACAAGGAAATAAACATACGTTTTCTGTTTTTTATAGTTGGTGCATCATCTTTCAAATGACCAAGAACAGCGAAACATACAGATATGATGCTGTGGATGATTTGAATAAAGGACATAAGATGGCAACAATAGCTGAGCAAAGTTTTAGACAGATAACTTCAAAAAATGAGCGAGCTACATGACATTGAGCATGAAGTCACCCAGGTGTCCCACACAAATGTACCCAAATGTACCCAAGTGGCCGAATTGGTACAGTGATACATTTTGAAGGAAATAATTATATACAAAATACATAAATGCTATTCTAACACACCCCCAAAAAATAAATATATATATATATATTTGAAAGAAATATATAAAAAAAATAATAATAATAAACAAACAAATAACAAGGGTAACTATTTACACATTTTCTATTTACAATATTGTGAAGACCATCAGTCCTCTACACAATATTGTGCTGCTGGTGCCATGGCCCATAGCAGTCTCTTTCTGCTGTAAAGCAGAGGCTTACTGAACAGGTGGTGCAGGTGATGGGGCATTTCCTGTGACAAAGCGAACAACGACGTCTCCCTACTGTGCCCTTTATGCCCTGAGGCACATTCATGCCTGCAGAGATGAATCTGGGCAGGTGAACACCACTGGTTGGAGCAGAAGGGACAGAAGGTGCTGCAGTGGACTTGCTGTAGCTAGCAAGCTCCTGGATGAGCAGCTCCCTGAAGGCTAGCTGTGAGATGGGGGGCTGTCCACAGCTCTTGGCCATTTCCTTCTGGAGGATGAAGGAATTCACCACAGCAATGTCAATGAAATGATAGAAAAATGTTTTGTACCATTTCATGGTCTTGTGGAGACCATTGTAGTATCCTATCAGCGCATCTGACAGGTGCACACCTCCCTCTTGTTGTAGTCCTTCACAGCAGCTGGAATGGGGACATTTTTTGTGGTCCATGCCCCGGCACCGTCCTTCACACGCCTGACGACGTGATCTCCACTGAAGGACTTGTGGATACTGGAGCACATGACCACTTCTCTGGTGTCCATCCACTTCACAAACAGCAGGCCATCTTCACGGATCCATCGCATGGGACCCCGCTCAGCCCGCTTAGGCATGTCATTCACCTTTGTCTTTGGAAATCCCACCCTGTTGGTACGAATTGTGTAGAAGTTGTCCACAAACAGTTTGTGGGCCAAAATCCCTGCTGCAGTGTGTGCAAACCTGGTCAAGAACTACAGGAAACGTATGACATCTGTAATTGCAAATAAAGGTTTCTGTACCAAATATTAAGTTCTGCTTTTCTGATGTATCAAATACTTATGTCATGCAATAAAATGCAAATGAATTACTTAAAAATCATACAATGTGATTTTCTGGATTTTTGTTTTAGATTCCGTCTCTCACAGTTGAAGTGTACCTATGATAAAAATAAAAAATTACAGACCTCTACATGCTTTGTAAGTAGGAAAACCTGCAAAATCGGGCAGTGTATCAAATACTTGTTCTCCCCACCTGTTCTGAAATGCCCCAGAGTCTGTAACACCACTAAGCAAGCGGCACCATGAAGACCAAGGAGCTCTCCAAAAAGGTCAGGGACAAAGTTGTGGAGAAGTACAGATCAGGGTTGGGTTATAGAAAAATATCAGAAACTTTGAACATCCCACGGAGCACCATTAAATACATTATAAAAAATTTGAAAGAATATGGCACCACAACAAACCTGCCAAGAGAGGGCCGCCCACCAAAACTCACAGACCAGGCAAGGAGGGCATTAATCAGAGAGGCAACAAAGAGACCAAAGATAACCCTGAAGGAGCTGCAAAGCTTGGAGTATCTGTCCATAGCTTGGAGTATCTGTACATAGATTGGAGTATCTGTCCATAGGACCACTTTAAGCCGTACACGCCACAGAGCTGGGCTTCACAGAAGAGTTGCCAGAACAAAGCCATTGCTTAAAGTGTTCGCCAAAAGGCACGTGGGAGACTCCCCAAACATATGGAAGAAGGTACTCTGGTCAGATGAGACAAAAATGTTGCTTTTTGGCCATTATGAAAAATGCTATGTCTGGCGCAAACCCAACACCTCATCACCCCGAGGGCACCATCTCCACAGTGAAGCATGGTGGTGGCAGCATCATGCTGTGGGGATGGGAAACTGGTCAGAATTGAAGGAATGATGGATGGTGCTAAATACAGGGAAATTATTGAGGGAAACCTGTTTCAGTCTTCCAGAGATTTGAGACTGGGACGGAGGTCCACCATCCAGCAGGACAATGACCCTAAGCATACTGCTAAAGCAACACTCAAGTGGTTTAAGGAGAAACATTTAAATGTCTTGGAATGGCCTAGTCAAAGCACAGACCTCAATCCAATTGAGAATCTGTGGTTTGACTTAAAGATTGCTGTACACCAGCGGAACCCATCCAACTTGAAGGAGCTGGAGCAGTTTTGCCTTGAAGAATGGGCAAAAATCCCAGTGCCAAGCTTATAGAGACATACCCCAAGAGACTTGCAGTTGTAATTGCTACAAAGTATTGACTTTGGGGGGGTGAATAGTTATGCATGCTCAAGTTTTCCGTTTTTTGTCTAATTTCTTGCTTGTTTCACGAAAAAAAATATTTTGCATCTTCAAAGTGGTAGGCATGTTGTGTAAATCAAATGACACAAACCCCCAACAAAATCTATTTTAATTCCAGCTTGTAAGGCAACAAAATAGGAAAAATGCCAAGGGGGGTGAATACTTTCGCAAGCCACTGTAAAAAATGCCTTATTTTCATAAGTTTTCAGATCCTTTTATATTAGACCTCGAAATTGAGCTCAGGTGCATCCTGTTTCATTTTGATCAACCTTGAGATGTTTCTACAACTTAATTGGAGTCCACCTGTGGTAAATTTAACTGATTGTACATGATATCTGAAGGCAGATACCTATCCATATAAGGTCCCACAGTTGACAGTGCATGTCAGAGCAAAAACAAGGCTATGAGGTAGAAGGAATTGTCCGTAGAGCTCGGAGACAGGATTGTGTCAAGGCACAGATCTGGGAAGTGTACCAAAAAATGTCTGCAGCATTGAAGGTCCCCAAGAACACAGTGGCCTCCATCATTCTTAAATGGAAGAAGTTTGGAACCCCCAACATTCTTCCTAGTGCTGGCCGCCTGGCCAAACTGAGCAATCGGGGGGGGGGCCTTGGTCACGGAGGTGACGAAGAAAGTGATGGTCACTCTGACAGAGCTCCAGGATTCCTCCGTGGAGATGGGATATCTTCCAGAAGGACAACCATCTCTCCACCAAGCAGGCCTACATAGTAGAGTAGTTGTCAGACGGAAGCCACTCCTCAGTAAAAGGCACATAACAGCCCGCTTGGATTTTTACGAGCTATGCGCTTCAGCACTCGGCAGTCCCATTCTGTGCGCTTGTGTGGCCTACCACTTTGCGTCTGAGCCGTTGTCACTCCTAGACGTTTCCACTTCACAATAACAGCACTTACAGTTAACCTGGGCAGCTGGAAATGACTTGTTGGAACGGTGGCATCCAATGACAGGGCCACAGTGAAAGTCACTGAGCTCTTCAGTAAGGCCATTCTACTGCCAATGTTTGTATATGGAGATTTGCATGGCTTATACACCTGTCAGCAACAGGTGTGGATGAAATTGGCCAATCCACTAATTTGAAGGGTTGTCCTTTAGTATTTCTCCATTAGGTTTCCCCATAGAGAAAGCCTGGGTGGCAGTCAGCCTGGTGGTTAGAGCGTTAGGCCAATAGCCGAAAGTTTCACATTCCCGACAAGGTGAAACATCATTTTCTCTGGTGTGCCATACTACCATGGTTGACACTGTACATTTTCTCTTTGGCTGGTGTTTTTACAGACATGTTCCAATCCTCACATTTTCCAATCCTGCCAGTATTGTGGAAAAAATCTATAATTATACCAATTCCTAAAGCATCTAATCCCTCTGTGCTGAATGACTGTCGCCTTGACATCCATAGTAATGCCTTGAGAAAGTTGTGAAAAGTCACATTTGCAGCGTCACCCAGAAGTTTCTCGACCCGTTTCAGTTTGCCTATCAGCCTAGCAGAGGAGTTGATGATGCCATTCTTACCCTCCTTAACATGGTCTGTAGACATCTAGAAGGTGCCAAATCTCATGTTAGTGTTCTGTTTGTTGACTTCTCTTCTGCCTTCAACACAATCCAGCCCTAAATTCTGGCACAGAGACTCATTCGGGACTTCTCCTTAGATGGGGGGCTGGTTTTGTGGCTGTTGGACTTCCTGAGCCAACGCTCACAGCGAGTCAAAATAGGTCCCCACGTGTCGGACATACGCAACACCAAACACAGGCTCTCCTCAGAGATGTGTTTTGTCCCCACTCCACCACCAAACACAGGCTCTCCTCAGAGATGTGTTTTGTCCCCACTCCACCACCAACACAGGCTCTCCTCAGAGATGTGTTTTGTCCCCACTCCACCACCAAACACAGGCTCTCCTCAGAGATGTGTTTTGTGCCCACTCCAACACCAAACACAGGCTCTCCTCAGAGATGTGTTTTGTCCCCACTCCAACACCAAACACAGGCTCTCCTCAGAGATGTGTTTTGTCCCCACTCCAACACCAAACACAGGCTCTCCTCAGAGATGTGTTTTGTCCCCACTCCTGTACTTCTTGTACACTAATAGTTGTACTAGTTCCCATCCTGACAGACACTTCGTTAAGTTCGCTGATGACACTGCCTTGATCAGCCTGTTGCATGACGAGGAACATCATGTCCCGGTCCTAGATGACTTTGTAGAGTGGTGTGAGGAATCACACTTGGTCCTCAATACCAACAAGACCAAAGAGATGTGCATAGACTTCAGGAAGCGTACAACACCTACCTCTGCAACATCTATCAGAGGTCAGAACGTAGAGATTGTAGAGGAACACAAACACCTGGGTGTCCTCTTGGACAATAAGCTTCTGTGGAGTAAATGAACAGACTTGATCTACAAAAAGAGTCAACAGAGACTGTACTTTCTCAAAAAGCTGGGATCTTTTAATGTAGACTGTACTATACTGACTCTGTTTTACAAATCTTCCATTGAGAGTATTTAAACTTTTTGTATTGTTCGTTGTTTTGGCAATGCCACTGTCAACCAGAGAAATATGCTGAGAAGGATTATCACCACAGCAAGCAAGGTACTTGGAGTCAAACAGTCAGGCCTGGATGAGATCTTTAAGGTCAGGGCCCTCAGCAGGGTACTTGGAGTCAACCAGACAGGCCTGGATGAGATCTTTAAGGTCAGGGCCCTCAGCAAGGCACTTGGAGTCAACCAGACAGGCCTGGATGAGATCTTTAAGGTCAGGGCCTTCAGCAAGGTACTAGGAGTCAAACAGACAGGCCTGGATGAGATCTTTAAGGTCAGGCCCCTCAGCAAGGTACTAGGAGTCAAACAGACAGGCCTGGATGAGATGTTTAATGTCAGGGCCCTCCGCAAGGTACTAGGAGTCAAACAGACAGGCCTGGATGAGATCTTTAAGGTCAGGGCCTTCAGCAAGGTACTAGGAGTCAAACAGACAGGCCTGGATGAGATCTTTAATGTCAGGGCCCTCAGCAAGGTACTAGGAGTCAAACAGACAGGCCTGGATGAGATCTTTAAGGTCAGGGCCCTCAGCAAGGTACTAGGAGTCAAACAGACAGGCCTGGATGAGATCTTTAAGGTCAGGGCCCTCAGCAAGGTACTAGGAGTCAAACAGACAGGCCTGGATGAGATCTTTAAGGTCAGGGCCTTCAGCAAGGCACTTGGAGTCAACCAGACAGGCCTGGATGAGATCTTTAAGGTCAGGGCCCTCAGCAAGGTACTAGGAGTCAAACAGACAGGCCTGGATGAGATGTTTAATGTCAGGTTCCTCAGCAAGGTACTAGGAGTCAAACAGACAGGCCTGGATGAGATCTTTAAGGTCAGGGCCCTCCGGGCCCACTTTAAACTACTCCCCTCTGGGCGCAGGTATAGGGCACCCCTCAGCAGGAAAAACAGAACTAGACAATCATTTGTGCCAGGTGTGATATCCCTCCTAAATACCTCGGGCTGATGTTCCTATCCAAGGACATCAGGCGACTCTTTAAAAAAGACTCTTTTTTCTATCCACCCAGTAAGGCCAGCAGGCTAATGTTCCTATCCACTCAGTAAGGCCAGCAGGCTAATGTTCCTATCCACTCAGTAAGGCCAGCAGGCTAATGTTCCTATCCACTCAGTAAGGCCAGCAGGCTAATGTTCCTATCCACCCAGTAAGACCAGCAGGCTAATGTTCCTATCCACTCAGTAAGGCCAGCAGGCTAATGTTCCTATAGACTCAGTAAGACCAGCAGGCTAATGTTCCTATCCACTCAGTAAGACCAGCAGGCTAATGTTCCTCTCCACTCAGTAAGGCCAGCAGGCTAATGTTCCTATAGACTCAGTAAGGCCAGCAGGCTAATGTTCCTATCCACTCAGTAAGGCCAGCAGGCTGATGTTCCTATAGACTCAGTAAGGACAGCAGGCGACTCTTTAAAAAAAAATGTTTTATTGGCATGTAACTGTTATGAAAGTTGTATTGTCAATTTTGTTTTGTATTTAAACACCACTTTAAACATGTACATGACACTGTAACAAAATTTCCCCATGGGGACAATAAAGTCAGTAAGTAAAACAACACATTACACTGCACCTATCTCACTACTACTGTATGGCTGACCCTTTAAAACGACACATTACACTGCACCTATTGTACTACTACTGTATGGCTGACCCTTTAAAACGACACATTACACTGCACCTATCGTACTACTACTGTATGGCTGACCCTTTAAAACGACACATTACACTGTACCTATCGTACTACTACTGTATGGCTGACCCTGTAAAACGACACATTACACTGCACCTATTGTACTACTACTGAATGGCTGACCCTTTAAAACGACACATTACACTGTACCTATCGTACTACTACTGTATGGCTGACCCTGTAAAACAACACATTACACTGCACCTATTGTACTACTACTGAATGGCTGACCCTTTAAAACGACACATTACACTGTACCTATTGTACTACTACTGAATGGCTGACCCTTTAAAACGACACATTACACTGCACCTATCGTACTACTACTGTACGGCTGACCCTGTAAAACAACACATTACACTGCACCTATCTCACTACTACTGTATGGCTGACCCTTTAAAACGACACATTACACTGCACCTATTGTACTACTACTGTATGGCTGACCCTTTAAAACGACACATTACACTGCACCTATCTCACTACTACTGTATGGCTGACCCTTTAAAACGACACATTACACTGCACCTATTGTACTACTACTGTACGGCTGACCCTGTAAAACAACACATTACACTGCACCTATCGTACTACTACTGAATGGCTGACCCTTTAAAACGACACATTACACTGCACCTATCGTACTACTACTGTATGGCTGACCCTGTAAAACGACACATTACACTGCACCTATTGTACTACTACTGTACGGCTGACCCTGTAAAACAACACATTACACTGCACCTATCTCACTACTACTGTATGGCTGACCCTTTAAAACGACACATTACACTGCACCTATTGTACTACTACTGTATGGCTGACCCTTTAAAACGACACATTACACTGCACCTATCTCACTACTACTGTATGGCTGACCCTTTAAAACGACACATTACACTGCACCTATTGTACTACTACTGTACGGCTGACCCTTTAAAACGACACATTACACTACACCTATCCAGTGTGTGTCAAACATAGATCTATTAAAACGATCTCTCACTCACTCACACACACACACACACACACACACACACACACACACACACACACACACACACACATCAATAATAAAAGAAAACCAAATCCATTGTTGTCTCCGATGCAACAGAGAGGGTGTAGTGACATGTACAAACTGTCGCCGGTGGCGACAGTGCAGTTTGATGTTCTGTGGCGTGACGGTGGAGTCAAGTCATTTTGCACCCAATTACACTGCAGTAAATCTGGTGGATGCCACTTGTCTTGGAGTATCGGTTATCACTGTCACCTTGACATTCTTTGTTGACACAGCTCTTCTCCTATCAGAACAGAGACCTATCAGAACAGAGACCTATCAGAACAGAGACCTAACAGAACAGAGACCTATCAGAACAGAGACCTAACAGAACAGAGACCTATCAGAACAGAGACCTAACAGAACAGAGACCTAACAGAACAGAGACCTAACAGAACAGAGACCTAACAGAACAGAGACCTATCAGAACAGAACCCTAACAGAACAGAGACCTAACAGAACAGAGACCTATCAGAACAGAGACCTAACAGAACAGAGACCTAACAGAACAGAGACCTAACAGAACAGAGACCTATCAGAACAGAGACCTAACAGAACAGAGACCTAACAGAACAGAGACCTAACAGAACAGAGACCTAACAGAACAGAACCCTAACAGAACAGAACCCTAACAGAACAGAACCCTAACAGAACAGAGATGTAACAGAATCCAGAACCCTAACAGAACAGAGACCTAACAGAACACTAACAGAACAGAGCCCTAACAGAACACTAACAGAACACTAACAGAACACTAACAGAACCCTAACAGAACACTAACAGAACACTAACAGAACAGAGCCCTAACAGAACACTAACAGAACACTAACAGAACACTAACAGAACAGAGCCCTAACAGAACCCTAACAGAACACTAACAGAACAGAGATGTAACAGAACCCTAACAGAACAGAGATGTAACAGAACCCTAACAGAACAGAGATGTAACAGAACCCTAACAGAACAGAGAGGTAACAGAACCCTAACAGAACAGAGAAGTAACAGAACCCTAACAGAACAGAGATGTAACAGAACCCTAACAGAACCCTAACAGAACAGAGAGGTAACAGAACCCTAACAGAACAGAGATGTAACAGAACCCTAACAGAACAGAGATGTAACAGAACCCTAACAGAACAGAGATGTAACAGAACCCTAACAGAACAGAGATGTAACAGAACCCTAACAGAACAGAGATGTAACAGAATCCAGAACCCTAACAGAACAGAGAGGTAACAGAACCCTAACAGAACCCTAACAGAACCCTAACAGAACCCTAACAGAACAGAGAGGTAACAGAACCCTAACAGAACCCTAACAGAACCCTAACAGAACCCTAACAGAACAGAGAGGTAACAGAACCCTAACAGAACCCTAACAGAACCCTAACAGAACAGAGATGTAGAAGAACCCTAACAGAACAGAGATGTAACAGAACCCTAACAGAACAGAGATGTAACAGAACCCTAAAAGAACAGAGAGGTAACAGAACCCTAACAGAACAGAGATGTAACAGAACCCTAACAGAACCCTAACAGAACAGAGATGTAACAGAACCCTAACAGAGCCCTAACAGAACAGAAATCTAAAATAACAGAGCAGAGCCTTAACAGAGCCGTAACAGAACAGAAATCTAAAATAACAGAGCAGAGCCTTAACAGAACAGAACCCTAACAGAACAGAGACGTAAAAGAACGCTAACAGAAGAGAGTCCTAATAGAGTCCTTACAGAAGAGAACCCTGACAGAACACTGCACTTTCAGAGCCCTAACAGAACAGAGCCCCTACATAGCCCTAACAGAACAGAACCCTTACCGATCTATAAAAGAACAGAGCCCTAACAGAACACTAACAGAACAGAGCCCTAACAGAACACTAACAGAACAGAGCCCTAACAGAACACTAACAGAACAGAGCCCTAACAGAACACTAACAGAACAGAGCCCTAACAGAACAGGGACCCAACAGAAGAAGACCCCCATGAAATGGACAAAAATGAATGGAAATGTATTGGCATTGGGTGAACCATATACACAATCGCAAATACCACTCAAATGGACGGCAGTTCATCAAAATCATATTGTAACAGGAACATTGCAAATGCCAAGTGTAAAAAAACTAAAATCCCATAGGGGGTGAGCGCACTCTACAGTAGATTTTCATATGTAGTAACCTGGTATATTTATGTTTACCAATAGATGGCAGTATTGACTCAAGACGGGGTTTGCTTCCCGCTATCCATAGCTATTTCCTCTGTCTGCCTATATATGTCACGCCCTGACCTTAGAGAGCCTTTTTATTCTCTATTTTGGTTAGGTCAGGGTGTGACTAGGGTGGGTACTCTAGTTTTTTTATTTCTAGGTTGGCCTCGAATGGTTCCCAATCAGAGGCAGCTGTCTATCATTGTCTCTGATTGGGGATCAAATTTAGGCAGCCTTTTCCACCTGTTGTGTGTGGGATCTTGATTTTGTGTTGTTGCTTTTTAGCCCTACAAGGCTGTACGTTTCATTGGTTACTCTTTCTTGTTTTGTGCCGGTTATCATAAATAAAATATGATTCGCCTACCCCACGCTGCATCTTGGTCTGACCATCCTTCCAACAATGATCGTTACAGAAGATCCCACCACCCCAGGACCAAGCAGCGTGCCCAGGAGGAGCAGGGATCCTGGGCCTGGGGGGAAAGCCAGGAGTGGAGGACATCCTGGACGTGGGAAGAAATCATGGCAGGAGACAGAAGCCTGCCATGGAAGCAGGCGGAGGTAGCGAAGGAGCAACGACGACGACACCGGGGTTCGCGGCCACGACGGAAGCCCGAGAGGCAGCCTCCCCCCAAAAATTGGGGGAGGTACACGGGTTGGTCGGCGGGGCCGAGGTGTGAACCAGAGCCAGTCTGGGAGAGAAAGGTAAACATGGAGGGGAGTGAAGGGAGTGAATCAAAGACAGTTAAGGAATTGATAGGGAAATTGGAGGAGAGAGTTATGAGAGAGTTGTTGTGTTGGTGCATGAGGCACGTCCTCAGTTTAATGCCACCTGAGGCAGCTCTCCGTACTAGACCTGAGGAGCATGCTAGCCATCTGGTGAAGACTGTACCGGCTCCACGCACCAGGCCTCCTGTGCGTCTCCCCAGCCCGGTATGTCCTGTGCCAGCTCCACGCACCAGGCCTCCAGCAACGGTCTGCAGTCCAGAGCCTCCAGCGAAGGTCTACAGTCCAGAGCCTCCAGCGACGGTTCCCAGTCCAGAGCCTCCAGCGAAGGTTCCCAGTCCGGAGCCTCCAGCGACGGTTCCCAGTCCGGCCCCTCCAGTGATGAGCCTCCAGTGATGATCCATGGCCCGGAGCCTCCAGTGATGATCCATGGCCCGGAGCCTCCAGTGATGATCCACAATCCGGGGTCCCCGGCGGCGATCTACGGTCCGGAGTCCCCGGCAACGATCTATGGTCCGGTTCCTCCAACGGCGATCCACGGTCCGGAGCCTCCGGCGACGATCCACGGCCAACATGTCTGATTTCAAATAGGCTTTTCGGCGAAAGCACACCAAACGACTATGTTAGGTCAGTACATAGCCACAAAGAAACACAGCCATTTTCCCAGCCAAATATAGGAGTCACAAAAAGCAGAAACAGAGATAAAATTAATCACTAACCTTTGATGATCTTCATCAGATGACACTCATAAGACATCATGTTACACAATACATGTATTTTTTGTTCGATAATGTGCATATTTATGTAAAAAAATCTCAGTTTACATTGGCACCATGTTCAGAAATGCCTCCAAAATATCCAGAGAAATTGCAGAGAGCCACATCAAATAACAGAAATACTCATCATAAACTTTGATGAAAGATACATGTTTTACATAGAATTAAAGATACACTTGTTCTTAATGCAACCGCTGTGTCAGATTTCAAAAAAACTTTACGGAAAAAGCACACCATGCAATAATCTGAGACGGCGCTCAGATATAAACAACATTTCTCCGCCATGTTGGAGTCAACAGAAATACGAAATTATATCATAAATATTCCCTTACCTTTGACGATCTTCATCAGAATGCACTCCCAGGAATCCTAGTTCCACAATAAATTGTTTTTTTGTTCGATAATGTCCATTATTTATGTCCAAGTAGCTACTTTGTTGGCACGTTTAGTACACATATACAAACGCTCGCGCAGATCCAGGCGAACGTTGGACAAAAACTTCAAAAAGTTATATTACAAGTCGAATAAACTGGTCAAACTTAGTAGAGAATCAATCTTTAGGATGTTATCATAAATATTCAATAACGTTCCAACCGGAGAATTTCTTTGTGTCGATATCATGTGGAATGCGCATGACCAGGACCTGGCTCTCTGCCAGACCACTGACTGAAACACCTCCCATCCGGTCCCACATCACAGTAGAAGCTTCATTCAACGTTCTACATACTGTTGACATCTAGTGGAAGGCGTAGGAAGTACAAACAGATCAATTTCCCACTGGGATTTCAATAGGCGATGAGTTGAAAATTGACTAGCCTCAGAATTCTCACTTCCTGTTTGGATTTTTTCTCAGGTTTTTGCCAGCCATAGAGTTATGTTATACTCACAGACATCATTCAAACAGTTTTAGAAACTTCAGAGTGTTTTCTATCCAATAGTAATAATAATATGCATATATTAGCATCTGGAACAGAGTAGGAGGCAGTTCACTTTGGGCACGCTATTCATCAAAAGTGAAAATGTTGCACCCTATCCCTAAAAAGTTAAACAAGCAGGACAGGACATTGGAACGCTCCCCAGAGTTGCAGTTGGACAAACCACCTGAGACCAAAAATGCTCAACTTCCTGAGACCACCAGTCCGGGACGACCTCCTCCTGTGAAGTCTCCACAAAAGGACTTTGTTTCACCATCAAGCGGTGAAGATCTTGGTGGCACCAGCTACACCACCTCTGAGAAGCTCTATTAGAGAGAGACGTCCGCCAGACTTTTTCAGATCAGATGTTTGAAAAAATGTAAATAAGAAAATAGCACAGCTCAGAAAGGAATTAAGTTGGGTTATTAGCTTTAAAGTGGGGAACGTAGTAACCTGGTATATTTATGTTTACCAATAGATGGCAGTATTGACTCAAGACGGGGGTTTGCTTCCGCTATCCGTAGCTATTTCCTATGTCTGCCTATATAACTGTGATTAAGAAAGCTTCAGGTAGTTTAAGCCAGGTGCATAAGATAATGTAATTCTAAGTTACAATTAAATACTAAACCGTACATATGAGTCATGAGTCATCAATCTTAGAAGTCTCTAAGGATACTCCGAGTCACAAAGTCAATGCTATTGATTTCACCCAAGAGTGAAATTTTCTAAATCTAAAAAAATAAAAAAATAAAAATATTTATTTTTGGGCCGTTATTCAAAATTGTTTAGATTTTTTTGTCAATTATACATATGTAGTAATCATATGGACATACATTTGCCATATTTTATTGAGTTTGTCCATAGGCCTCATGTTTTGTCCATTTGGTATTTTGTATTTTATTAGGATCCCCATTAGCTGTTGAAAAAGCAGCAGCTACTCTTCCTGTGGTCCACACAAAACATGAAACATAATACAGAGTGACATAATACAGAACATCATTAGACAAGAACAGCTCAAGGACAGAACTATATACATTTTTAAAAAGGCACATATAGCCTACATATCAATGCATACACACAAACGATCTATGTCAAATAGGGGAGAGGCTTTGTGCCACGAGGTGTTGCTTTATCTGTTTTCTGAAACCAGGTTTGCTGTTTATTTGAGCAATATGAGATGGAAGGAAGTTCCATGCAATAAGGGCTCTATATAGTACAGTATGTTTTCTTGAATTTGTACTGGATTTGGGGACTGTGAAAGACCCCTGGTGGCATGTCTGGTGGGATAAGTGTGTGTGTTAGAGCTGTGTGTAAGTTGACTATGCAAACAATTTGGGATTTTCAACACAATGTTTCTTATAAAAAGAAGAAGTGATGCAGTCAGTCTCTCCTCAACTCTTAGCCAAGAGAGACTGGCATGCATAGTATTTATATCAGCCCTCTGATTACAATGAATAGCAGAACGTGCCACTCTGTTCTGGGCCAGCTGCAGCTTAACTAGGTCTTTCCTTCCACTACTGGACCACACGACTGGACAATAATCAAGATCAGACAAAACTAGAGCCTGCAGAACTTGCTTTTTGGAGTGTGGTGTCAAAAAAGCAGAGCATCTCTTTATTACGGCTAGACCTCTCCCCATCTTTGCAACCATTGAATCTATATGTTTTGACCATGACAGTTTACAATCTAAGATTACGGCAAGTAATTTAGTCTCCTCAACTTGTTCAACACTCACACCATTCATTACCAGATTCAGCTGAGGTCTAGCTTAAGGAATGATTTGTACCAAATACAATGCTCTTAGTTTTAGAGATGTTCAGGACCAGTTTATTACTGGCCACCCATTCCAAAACAGACTGCAACTCTTTGTTAAGGGTCTCAGTGACTTCATTAGCTGTAGTTGCTGATGCGTATATGGTTGAATCATCAGCATACATGGACACACCTACTTTGTTTAACTTCTCTAGGATATGTGGGACGCTAACGTCCCACTTTCAAAAGCCAGTAAAAATGCAGAGCGCCAAATTCAAATATATTACTATAAAAATCAAACTTTCATAGCTACACTTGTTGTGAATCCAGCCAACATGTCTGATTTCAAAAAGGATTTACGGCGAAAGCACACCAAACGATTATGTTAGCTCAGTACATAGCCACAGAAAAACACAGACATTTTTCCAGCCAAAGAGAGGAGTAACAAAAAGCAGAAATAGAGATAAAAGGTATCACTAACCTTTGATGATCTTCATGAGATGACACTCATAGGACTTCATGTTACACAATACATGTATGTTTTGTTCGGTAAAGTTCATATTTATATCCAAAAATCTGAGTTTAGGTGGGACGCTACTGTCTCACTTGGCCAAAAGCCAGAGAAAATGCAGAGCGCCAAATTCAAATTAATTACTATGAAAATTACTATAAAAATCTAACTTTCATTAAATCACACATGAAAGTTACCAAATTAAAGCTACACTGGTTGTGAATCCAGCCAACATGTCAGAATTCTAATAGGCTTTTCGGCGAAAGCAAACAATGCTATTATCTGATGATAGCACAATAGTAAACAAGGACAGAGAAGCATATTTCAACCCTGCAGGCGCGACACAAAACACAGAAATAAAAATATAATTCATGCCTTACCTTTGACGAGCTTCTGTTGTTGGCACTCTAATATGTCCCATAAACATCACAAATGATCCTTTTGTTCGATTAATTCAGTCGATATATATATCCAAAATGTCCATTTATTTGGCGCATTTGATCCAGTAAAACACCGTTTCCAAATTGCTCAAACGTGACTACAAAATATCTCAAAGGTTACCTGTAAACTTTGCCCAAAAATTTCAAACTACTTTTGTAATACAACTTTAGGTATTTTTTAACGTTATTATCGATAAAATCGAAGACGGGATGATCTGTGTTCAATACAGGATTAAAACCAACTATAGCCAGCGTTCTGCTCTTGCGCTTCTATCTAACAGGACACTTAACCTCTCTGCGCTACGGATCCCTTTAGCGGGATCATTTTCCTAAACAACCGCTGAATTGCAGTGCGCCAAATATTACTAAAAATATTTATAATCATGCAATCACAAGTGAAAAATACCAAAACACATCTTAGCTTGTTGTTAATCCACCTATCGTGTCAGATTTTGAAAATATGCTTTACAGCGAAAGCAATCCAAGCTTTTGTGAGTGTATCAATCAATGCTAGAACAGCTAGCCCCAAATTAGCATGGTCACGAAAGTCAGAAAAGCAATTAAATTAATCGCTTACCTTTGATAATCTTCGGATGTTTGCACTCACGAGACTCCCAGTTACACAATAAATGTTATTTTTGTTCGATAAATATTACTTTTATAACAAAAAAACGCCATTTGGGTCGCGCGTTATGTTCAGAAAACTACAGCCTCGTTCCGTTTGACGAAAATTCCAAAAAGTATCCGTAATGTTCGTAGAAACATGTCAAATGTTTTTATAATCAATCCTCAGGTTGTTTTTAACATACATAATCGATAATATTTCAACCGGACCGTAACCTATTCAATAAAAGAGAGAAAGAAAATGGAGAGCTACCCCTCTCGCGGGCAGGAACTAATCAAAGGACACCTGACTAGTTTTGAAAAATCTCGCTAATTTTTCTAAATAAAAGTCTGAAACTATGTCTAAAGCCTGGTTACAGCCGGAGGAAGCCATTGGAAAAGGAATCTGGTTGATTCCCCTTTAAACGGAAGAAAGACGGGAAATCAAACACAGATAAAAACTAAAGAAAGTCACTTCCGGGTTACATTTCCTCAGGTTTTCGCCTGCAAAATCAGTTTTGTTATACTCACAGACAATATTTTGACAGTTTTGGAAACTTTGTAGTGTTTTCTATCCTAATCTGTAAATTATATGCATATTCTACGATCTGGACCTGAGAAATAGTTTGTTTACCATGGGAACGTTATTTTTTTTTTTTTAAACATAGCGTCAAGAAGTTAATGTGACTCTCATTCAAGATGGCCGTACTTCTTCATTACAAAAAGGATTAACCTCAACCAATTTCTCAAGACTGTTGACATCCAGTGGAAGCGGTAGGAACTGCAAGCAATTCGATTAGAAATCTGGTTTCCCAATGAAATATCATTGAAAAGAGAGTGACTTCAAAAAATTAAAAAGCTGAATGGTTTGTCCTCAGGGTTTCGCCTGCTAAATAAGTTATGTTATACGCACAGACATGATTCAAACAGTTTTAGAAACTTCAGAGTGTGTTCTATCCAAATCTACTAATAATATGCATATCTTATCTTCTGGGGATGAGTAGCTGGCAGATGAATTTGGGTATGCTTTTCATCCAAACGTGAAAATGCTGCCCCCTATCCTAGAGAAGTTGATGCCAATTTTCTGGGATTAAAGGTCAAAAACGGTAATTGAGCGCTAAAATGACTGCTTCACATCAAGTACATGAACCTACGGTGTCAGGAAAAAAAGAACCAGCCATTTATCTATCGTAATTTACGAGAAATCGTACAATGTATGGGTAAAGAAATGTGTTTATTTCTCTCTTTGCACCAAATTCATACTTCCTTTGACTTGCTATGTTCACACATGACAAATAGACCTTCTAGGTTGATTCAGGTCTTAACATAGTGATATATATAATTTGGTCAGTATAAATGCCATTTGGACATTTCCTATGCCATATGGGCATGGTTCACTGACTTTTGGGCTCGGAAGCTGACTTCCTATGATCATATATGGCAAATGGACATAACATCCTGATTTGGTACTTTCAATACTTATGTATGACATTTGGAAATGTCTTATGCCCTTTGAACATGGTTCACTGACCTTTGACTTCCTATGGTCATATATTGCACATGGACAAAACATAGGCTTTATGGACAAACTCAATAAAATAAGACAAAGGTGTGTTCATACGATTGTTATATATATATATAATTGACCAAAATAAAAATACTCCACCATAGATTTCCAACAGTTTGGGCGGATATGTGGGACGTTAGCGTCCCACATATCCCAGAGAAGTTAACTCAAAAAGCATTGAGGCCTCAATGCCATCTTGTTTCTGGGCTAACAGCCCATTTGGCCAAACCTGTGCTCACCGAGTTTCGTCTTTGAAGTCTTTTCTGTTTAGGAGAAATGGCCATGTCACTTTGGTGATGTTTTGTCCATTTGCAATAAGCAGCCAGTTGCCATCTGATGGAATTTTCCGGAACTGCGAAAAAATGACAAAAATGTTAACATGTTATAAAATTGAAACCAAATGTCCGAGAAACTTCTGGCCCTGGGGCACAACCTGAGGCCGTCGACCTATTTTAATAACACCCTCGGATGTCTAGTAAGGGACCGTACATTTGCAATATGGAGATCCTCATCAATCATACGTGAAATGCCACTCGCATCCCTTATGTAGGAGAGCCCTAACAGACAGACCCCAAATGGATCTTTAACAGAACAAAGCCCTAAAAAGAACAGAGCCCGAACAGAATCCTAAAATAACATTACAGAACAGAGCCCTTACAGAACAGAGCTCTTACAGAACAGAACCCTAGCAAAACAGAGCACTAACAAAACAGAGCCCTAATTGGAACAAGATGGCACCAACAGACATGGCAGCTCTGATTCTATTTAAAAACCATCTTTGCGGTATTACATTTTTTTTGTTTGTTATTTCTTACATCATTAGCCCAGGACCTTTTTTGTGTTATTACATACAGCCAGAATTAACTTTTGGATAACAGAGCGGCGGTAACTTACCAGCATTATGACTTTCCCGAAGTTGATCCTTTGTTCGCACCCCCCCAAGGCAATTGAACTTATCCCAGAGGCTGCTCCAAGACACCACCGGCGGAGAAGAGGTATTTGGAGTGGACTTCTATTCTGACTCAGGAGACGGACACACCATCCACCGCTTCCAAGTATGTTACTCAGTTACTGGACAATAAAGTAGATGACCTCAGGGTGAGGTTCTCCTCCCAGAGAGACATCAGAGACCGTAACATACTCTGGTTCATGGAATCATGGCTCTGTCCGGATATCCTGTCCCCGTCTCAGTACATTGCACAGACGGGAATAAGGAACTTTCCGGGAAGAATAAAGGCGATGGTGTATATTTCATGATTGACTACTCATGGTGTGATTGTGGCAACATACAGAACCTCAAGTCCTTTTGTTCACCCAACATAGAATACCTCACAATCAAATGCCGACTGTATTACCGCCCAAGAGAATTATCTTCGGTTATAGTCACAGCCGTGTATATTCCCCCTCAAGCCGATACCACAATGGCCCTCAAGGACCGACACAGGACTTTGTGCAAACTGGAAACCACATGTCGAGGCCGCATTTATTGTAGTTGGGGATTTTAAATACAAATAGTGTAGTTATTCCCTCTGTAAGACAATCAAACAGGCAAAACATCAGTACAGAGACAAAGCAAATCAATGACTCAGACATGTGGCAGAGTCTACAAAAAATCAAGGATTACAAGGGAAACACCACCCACGTCCCGGACACCGATGTCTTGCTCCTGGAGAAGCTGAACACCATCTTTGCCCGCTTTGAGGATAACACAGTGCCACCGACACGGCCCGCTACCAAGGACTGTGGGCTCTCGTTCTCCGTGGCCAACATGAGTAAGACATTTAAGCGTGTTAACCCTCGCAAGGCTTCTGGGCCAGACAACATCCCTAGCCACGTCCTCAGAGCATGCGCAGACCAGCTGGCCGGAGTGTTTACGGACATATTCAATCTCTTCTTATTCCAGTCTACTGTCCCCACTTGCTTCAGGATGTCCATCATTGTTCCTGCACCCAAAAAACCAAAGGTGACTGAACTAAATTACTATCGCCCCGTAGCACTCACTTCTGTCATCATGAAGTGCTTTGAGAGGTTAGTTAAATATCATATCACCTCTACCTTACCTGACACCCTAGACCCACTTCAATTTGCATACCGCCCCAATAGATCCACAGACGATGCAATCGCACTGCACACTGCCCTATCCCATCTGGTCAAGAGGAATACCTATGTAAGAATGCTGTTCATTGACTATAGCTCAGCCTTCAACACCATAGTACCCTCCAAGTTCATCATTAAGCTTGGGACCGTGGGTCTGAACTCCGCCCTGTGCAACTGGGTCCTGGACTACCTGACGGGCCACCCCCCAGGTGGTGAAGGTAGGAAACACCTCCACTTCGCTGATCCTCAACACGGGGGCCCCACAAGTGTGCTTGCTTTCTCCTCCTGTACTCCCTGTTCATCCATGACTGCGTGGCCATGCACGCCTCCAACTCAATTATCAAGTTAGCAGAAGACACAACAGTAGTAGGCCTGATTACCAAAAATGACGAGACAGCCTACAGGGAGGAGGCGAGGGCCCTAAAGTAGTGGTGCCAGGAAAAGAGCCTCATGCTCAACATCAACAAAATGAAGGAGCTGTTCGTAGACTTCAGGAAACAGCAGAGGGAGCACACCTCTAACCACATCGATGGGACCGCAGTGGAGAAGGTGGAAAGATTCAAGTTCCTCGGTGTACACATCACTGAAATCGTACACCCACGCAGACAGTGTCAGAAGGCTGAAAAAAATCATCTTGGCCCCTAAGACCCTCACAAACATTTACAGATACACAATAGAGAGCATCCTGTTGGGCTGTATCACAGTCTGGTATGGCAATTGCAAGGCCCGCAACCGCAGGGCTCTCCAGAGGGTGGTGCGGTCTGCCCAACGCATTATTGGGGGCATTACACTGCCTGCCCTCCAGGACACCTACAGCCGCAGATGTCACAGGAAGGCCATAAAGATCATCAAGGACAACAACCACCCGAGCCACTGCCTGTTCACCCCGCTATCATCCAGAAGGCGAGGTCAGTACAGGTGCATCAAAGCTGGCACTGAGAGACTGAAAAACAGCTTCTATCTCAAGGTCATAAGACTGTTAAATAGCCATCACTAGCATAATACCGCCCAGTTACTCAACCATGCACCTTAGAGGCTGCTGCCCCATATACATAGAATTTATTTATCCTTTATTTAACTAGGCAAGTCAGTAAAGAACAACTTCTTATTTACAATGACAGCCTACCCCGGCCAAACCATAACCCGGACGATGCTGGGCCAATTGTGCACCGGCTTATGGGACTCCCATTCACGACCGGTTGTGATATAGCCCAGGATCAAACTGAGATGCAGTGCCTTAGACCGCTGCACCACTCGGGAGACCGAATCACTGTTCACTTTAAAAATGGAAAACTAGTTACTTTAAAAATGTTTACATATTGCTTTACTCAACAGAACTGAGCCCAAACAGAACTGAGCTCTAACAGAACATAGACCCAACAGAGCCCTAACAGAGCCCTAACAGAACAGAGACCCAACAGAACAGAGACCCAACAGAGCCCTAACAGAACAGAGACCCAACAGAACAGAGACCCAACAGAGCCCTAACAGAGCCCTAATAGAACAGAGCCCTTACAGGGCCGTAACAGAGCCCTAACAGTGCCCTAATAGAACAGAGACCCAACAGAGCCCTAATAGAACAGAGACTCAACAGAGCCCTAACAGAGCCCTAACATAACAGAGACCCAACAGAGCCCTAACAGAACAGAGACCCAACAGAGCCCTAACAGAACAGAGACCCAACAGAGCCCTAACAGAACAGAGACCCAACAGAGCCCTAACAGAACAGAGACCCAACAGTGCCCTAACAGAACAGAGACCCAACAGAGCCCTAACAGAACAGAGACCCAAAAGAGCCCTAACAGAGCCCTAACAGAACAGAGACCCAACAGAGCCCTAACAGAACAGAGACCCAACAGTGCCCTAACAGAACAGAGACCCAACAGAGCCCTAACAGAACAGAGACCCAACAGAGCCCTAACAGAACAGAGACCCAACAGAGCCCTAACAGAACAGAGACCCAACAGTGCCCTAACAGAACAGAGACCCAACAGAGCCCTAACAGAACAGAGACCCAACAGAGCCCTAACAGAACAGAGACCCAACAGAGCCCTAACAGAGCCCTAACAGAACAGAGACCTAACAGAGCCCTAACAGAACAGATCCCTTACAGAACAGTGCTCTAACAGAACAGAGACCCAACAGATCCCTAACAGAACAGAGCCCTAACAGTCCCCTAGCCACAGAACAGATCCCTAACAGAACAGAGCCCGAACAGTCCCCTAGCCACAGAACAGATCCCTAACAGAACAGAGCCCTAACAGTCCCCTAGCCACAGAACAGATCCCTAACAGAACAGAGCCCGAACAGTCCCCTAGCCACAGAACAGATCCCTAACAGAACAGAGCCCTAACAGTCCCCTAGCCACAGAACAGATCCATTTGTCCCAAAATTGTACTACCCCTCGTCACCCTTCGTCTCCCCTCCCCCTTTCTCACCCTCGACTCATTTTCCATTAACTTTTTTTTCATTTCGTCACCCCCCCACTCCCCCAGTCTTCCCCCTCCCTTTCCTCCTCCCCCCATCCTCACACTTTCTTCTCCCCCCTCTTCCTCTCCCCTCCTCCAGTCTTCTCTCTCTGCCTCTCTATCATCTGAGACAGGCCTGTCTCCTCCTGTCTTTTCTCCTGACCTTTCCTTCAGACAGATGGCCGAGTAGAAAACACATTATTATCTCATGTCATATTATTCCAACACAATTTTCCCTCTTATTGTAAGTGAAAGGTACTTGTTCAACAAATGGATTTTCAATTTGCGGTCCTTGGACACTATGTCTGCAGTTATAAGGGAAATTGCTCTGAGAAAATTGATGGAGACAGAATATTTTGTATTTTTTCTTCCTGGTATGGGATCAAGGTTTATCTCACTGCTTTCGATACGATTTAGTGGACCATCCTTCTCTTAACAGGTTCTATATTTGTTGTTATGTTATTAAGGCAATTGCTCCTGGAAACAAACTGCAATCTGTTCTCTACTTGGTACAGACAGAAGCGGATTGGCCACCCCTCAGAGCCTGGTTCCTCTCTAAGTTTCTTCTTAGGCTCCTTCCTTCTATGGAGCGTTACCTGGCCACTGAGCCTCTGCATTTAGGCTCAGAATCTACAAAGCACTTTGTGACAACTGCTAATGTAAAAATGGCTGTATACAATACATGTCTTGATTGATTTCTTTACACAGACCACATATTACCTGGAATATGCAGATACTGTACAGTGATATCCAGGCTTCTCCATCATCACAACAATAACATTGTGGATAAGAGCTTTGGACCGGAATACTGCATCACACATGGGACAACAGAAATTTGAGTTATTGAACATTTAAGTTCAAGTGTCATCCAGATGCCTCCTGTTGTGAGTACAGTATTCACAACACACAGATGAATACTACACGGCCCCCCCCCCTGCCCAGATGAATACTACACGGCCCCCCCCCCTGCCCAGATGAATACTACACGGCCCCCCACAACCTGCCCAGATGAATACTACACGGCCCCCCACCCCCTGCCCAGACGAATACTACACGGCCCCCCACCCCCTGCCCAGACGAATACTACACGCCCCCCCCCCCCCGCCCAGATGAATACTACACGGCCCCCCACCCCCTGCCCAGACGAATACTACACGGCCCCCCACCCCCTGCCCAGACGAATACTACACGCACCCCCCCCCCCCCCCGCCCAGATGAATACTACACGGCCCCCCACCCCCTCCCCCCCCGCCCAGATGAACACTACACGGCCCCACACCCCCTCCCCCCCCCCGCCCAGATGAATACTACACGCACCCCCACCCCCCCCCCCCGCCCAGATGAATACTACACGCACCCCCCCCCCCCGCCCAGATGAATACTACACGGCCCCCCACCCCCTGCCCAGACGAATACTACACGGCCCCCCACCCCCTGCCCAGACGAATACTACACGGCCCCCCACCCCCTGCCCAGACGAATACTACACGCCCCCCCCCCCCCCCCCGCCCTGATGAATACTACACGGCCCCCCACCCCCTCCCCCCCGCCCAGATGAACACTACACGGCCCCCCACCCCCTCCCCCCCGCCCAGATGAATACTACACGCACCCCCCCCCCCCCCCCCCCCGCCCAGATGAATACTACACGGCCCCCCACCCTGCCCAGATGAATACTACACGGCCCCCCCCCCTGCCCAGATGAATACTACACGGCCCCCCACCCCCTGCCCAGATGAATACTACACGGCCCCCCACCCCCTGCCCAGATGAATACTACACGGCCCCCCACAACCTGCCCAGATGAATACTACACGGCCCCCCACCCCCTGCCCAGACGAATACTACACGGCCCCCCACCCCCTGCCCAGACGAATACTACACGCACCCCCCCCCCCCCCCCCCGCCCAGATGAATACTACACGGCCCCCCACCCCCTCCCCCCCCGCCCAGATGAACACTACACGGCCCCACACCCCCTCCCCCCCCCCGCCCAGATGAATACTACACGCACCCCCACCCCCCCCCCCCGCCCAGATGAATACTACACGCACCCCCCCCCCCCCCGCCCAGATGAATACTACACGGCCCCCCACCCCCTGCCCAGACGAATACTACACGGCCCCCCACCCCCTGCCCAGACGAATACTACACGGCCCCCCACCCCCTGCCCAGACGAATACTACACGCCCCCCCCCCCCCCCCGCCCTGATGAATACTACACGGCCCCCCACCCCCTCCCCCCCGCCCAGATGAACACTACACGGCCCCCCACCCCCTCCCCCCCGCCCAGATGAATACTACACGCACCCCCCCCCCCCCCCCCCCCCCCCGCCCAGATGAATACTACACGGCCCCCCACCCCCTGCCCAGACGAATACTACACGGCCCCCCACCCCCCCGCCCAGACGAATACTACACGCACCCACCCCCCCCCCCCCCCGCCCAGATGAATACTACACGGCCCCCCACCCCCTGCCCAGACGAATACTACACGGCCCCCCACCCCCTGCCCAGACGAATACTACACGCACCCCCCCCCCCCCCCCGCCCAGATGAATACTACACGGCCCCCCACCCCCTGCCCAGATGAACACTACACGCACACCCCCCCCCCCCCCCCCGCCCAGATGAATACTACACGGCCCCCCACCCCCTGCCCAGACGAGTACTACACGCACGCCCCCCCCCCCCCCCCGCCCAGATGAATACTACACGGCCCCCCACCCCCTGCCCAGACGAATACTACACGCACCCCCCCCCCCCCCCCCTCCGCCCAGATGAATACTACACGGCCCCCCACCCCCTGCCCAGATGAATACTACACGGCCCCCCACCCCCTCCCAGATGAATACTAGACGCCCCCCCCCCCCCCTGCCCAGATGAATACTACACGGCCCCCCACCCCCTCCCAGATGAATACTAGACGCCCCCCCCCCCCCCCCCCTGCCCAGATGAATACTACACGGCCCCCCACCCCCTGCCCAGATGAATATTACACGGCCCCCCACCCCCTGCCCAGATGAATACTACACGCCCCCCCCCTGCCCAGATGAATACCACACGCCCCCCACCCCCTCCCCAGATGAATACTACACGGCCCCCCACCGCCTGCACAGATGAATACTACACGCCCCCCTCGCCCAGATTAATACTACACGCCCCCCCCCCCACCCTGCCCAGATGAATACTACATGGCCCCCCACCCCCTGCCCAGATGAATACTACACGCCCCACCCCCCGCCCCGCCCAGATGAATACTACACGTCCCCCTACCCCCTGCCCAGATGAACACTACACGGCCCCCCACCCCCTGCCCAGATGAATACTACACGCCCCCCCCCCCCGCCCAGATGAATACTACACGGCCCCCCACCCCCTGCCCAGATGAATACTACACGGCCCCCCCACCCCCTGCCCAGATGAATACTACACGGCCCCCCACCCCCTGCCCAGATGAATACTACACGGCCCCCCACCCCCTGCCCAGATGAATACTACACGGCCCCCCACCCCCTCCCCAGATGAATACTACACGGCCCCCCACCCCCTGCCCAGATGAATACTACACGGCCCCCCACCCCCTGCCCAGATGAATACTACACGGCCCCCCACCCCCTCCCCAGATGAATACTACACGGCCCCCCACCCCCTGCCCAGATGAATACTACACGGCCCCCCACAACCTGCCCAGATGAATACTACACGGCCCCCCACCCCCTGCACAGATGAATACTACACGGCCCCCCACCCCCTGCCCAGATGAATACTACACGGCCCCCCACCGCCTGCACAGATGAATACTACACGCCCCCCCCCCCCCCTGCCCAGATTAATACTACACGGCCCCCCACCCCCTGCCCAGATGAATACTACACGGCCCCCCACCCCCTGCCCAGATGAATACTACACGGCCCCCCACCCCCTGCACAGATGAATACTACACGGCCCCCCACCCCCTGCCCAGATGAATACTACACGGCCCCCCACCCCCTGCCCAGATGAATACTACACGGCCCCCCACCCCCCCTGCCCAGATGAATACTACACGCCCCCCCCCCTCCCAGATGAATACTACACGGCCCCCAACCCCTGCCCAGGGGGTTTATTACCCATGTTCCTCCACTCAGCAGTGACCAGAGAGGGCATGGGTCAGAAGAAAGGGCAGGGAGCAGCTCTTAAAGCCTGGCACAGATGGGCCGTCTACCCTCTGATGGGTCATCATTTGCAGGTCGGGTCAGAGGGCACCTGTGACCTGATTGATGCTTTCTGTGTATCCATCAGCTTTATGGCACACTGTAGTCAGCAGGCACTCACTCTGTTCTGGGACAGGGAGGGGCGGGGGGACAGAGAGAGACACTCTGTTCTGGGACAGGGAGGGGCGGGGGGACAGAGAGAGACACTCTGTTCTGGGACAGGGAGGGGCGGGGGGACAGAGAGAGACACTCTGTTCTGGGACAGGGAGGGGTGGGGGGACAGAGAGAGACAATCTGTTCTGGGACAGGGAGGGGTGGGGGGACAGAGAGAGACAATCTGTTCTGGGACAGGGAGGGGTGGTGGGACAGAGAGAGACACTGTTCTGGGACAGGGAGGGGTGGTGGGACAGAGGAGGACACTCTGCTATAGGACAGGGAGGGGCCGGGGGACAGAGAGAGGAGAGATGCTGTCAGGCTGACAGAGAGGTGCTGCTCTCCTTCGCTGTACATTCAGGTGAGTTTAATTCAGGGAATAATACAGTGCCTAAAGAAAGTATTCATTCCCTCTTTTTTACATTTTGTTGAAGCCTGAATTCAAAATCAGTTAAATAGATAGTTTTCTTACCCATCTACGCACAATACCCCATAATGACAAACTGAAAACATATTTTTAGAAATGTTATAACATTTATTGAAAATGAAATAAAGAAATATATTTTTTACATACGTGTTCACACCCCTGAGTCAATGCATGTTAGAATCACCATTTTGTATTGCTGATTCAACTTGTTAGCCAGGGTTCGTGAAGATAATAATTTTACAACGTTAGGATGAGACTGAGAGACGATTAATAATTGACTCCTATTGATATATAAGATTACCAGATCTTTAAAACTTCTTATGGATCAGACGCTAGCGTCCCACCTCGACAACTTCCGGTGAAATTACAGAGTGCCAAATTCAAATTAAATTACTATAAATATTTAACTTTCATGAAATCACAAGTGCAATACATCAAAATAAAGCTTAACTTGTTGTTAATCCAGCCGCAGTGTCAGATTTGAAAAACGCTTTACGGCGAAAGCAAACCATGTGATTATCTGAGGACAGCGCTCAGCAGACAAAACATTACAAACAGTTAGCAGCCAAGTAGATTAGTCACGAAAGTCAGAAATAGCAATACAATTAATCACTTACCTTTGATGATCTTCATATGGTTGCACTCACAAGACTCCATATTACACAATAAATGTAAGTTTTGTTCGATAATGTCCCTCTTTATATCCAAAAACCTCCATTTTGTTGGCGCGTTTTGTTCAGTAATCCAAGGGCTCAAATGTGGTCACAAGAGGCAGACGAAAATTCCAAATAGTATCCGTAAAGTTTGTAGAAACATGTCAAACGATGTTTATAATCAATCCTCAGGTTGTTTTTAGCCTAAATAATCGATGTTTCAACCGGACAATAGCGTCGTCAATATAAAAGAAAAACAACGAAAGGCGCACTCTCGGGATTGCGCACCAAACAGGTTGGGGACTTTCCACTGGCCTCTCATTGAAACTGCTCATGCTCCCTCATTTTTTCAGAATAAAGGCCTGACACAATGTCTAAAGACTGTCCATAGGGAACGCAATCTGGGTCATAACCATTTATATGGTGGATTGGCTTTCAATGGAAAAAGACCCATTTCAAAATATTAGCACTTCCTGGATGGATTTTCCTCAGGTTTTCGCCTGCCATTTCAGTTCTGTTATACTCACAGACATTATTTTGGAAACTGTAGAGTGTCTTCTATCCGAATCTACCAATTATATGCATATCCTAGCTTCTGGACCTGAGTAGCAGGCAGTTTACTTTGGGCATGCTTTTCATCCAAAATTCCGAATGCTAACCCCCTACCCTAAAAAAGTTAAGAGTTTATTTGGAAGACAACAGCTCTGCAAACATTCTTCCATTGTGACTTCCTAGTTAATTGCATTTACATGATTAGCTTAATCAGGTGATATTAATTACAAAGAATTGATTTGATAAAATAGCATATAATTGAATCTATGGTAAAGAAACAACATTAGTTAAAACCTTTCAGTGATACCCATCCCGGATCCGGGATCCTCCTCATCAAAAAAGCTGACTAGCATAGCCTAGTCTAACGGGACAGGGATATCATATAATATAATTTTCATGAAATCACAAGTCCAATACAGCAAATGAAAGATAAACATCTTGTGAATCCAGCCATCATTTCCGATTTTTAAAATGTTTTACAGCGATATGTATTTCTATTAGCTAACCACAATAGCCAAACACACAACCGCATATTTTCACCCTGTTTCCACCGCATAGGTAGCTTTCACAAAACCGACAAAATAGAGATATAATTAGTCACTAACCAAGAAACAACTTCATCAGATGACAGTCTTATAACATGTTATACAATACATTTATGTTTTGTTCGAAAATGTGCATATTTGAGGTATAAATCATAGTTTTACATTGCAGCCACCATCAAAAATAGCATCAAAGCAGCCAGAATAATTACAGAGAGCAACGTGAAATAAATAAATACTCATCATAAAACATTTATGAAAAATACATGGTGTACAGCAAATGAAAGATAAACATCTTGTGAATCCAGTCAATATTTCAGATTTTTTTTCTGATTTTTTAAGTGCTTTACAGCGAAAACACAATATAGAATTATATTAGCTTACCACAATAGCCAAACACACCAGCAATAAAACAAAAAAAAACAGCAATAAATATAAAATTAATCACTAACCTTTGGACAACTTCATCAGATGACAGTCTTATAACATCAAGTTATACAATACATTTATGTTTTGTTCGAAAATGTGCATATTTAGAGCTGCAAATCGTGGTTATACATTGTGAATACGTAGCAACATTTTCCCAGAATGTCCGGAGATATTTTGGACACTCACCTAATCTGACCAAAGAACTCATCATAAACTTTACATAAAAATACTTGTTGTATGGCAAATGAAAGATACACTGGTTCTTAATGCAACCGCTGTGTTAGATTTTTAAAAATAACTTTACTACAACAAATTCTACATATTCCACAGAAATACGAAATAACATCATACATTT
The DNA here is from genome assembly GCF_016432855.1 of Salvelinus namaycush. Classification (NCBI taxonomy): domain Eukaryota; kingdom Metazoa; phylum Chordata; class Actinopteri; order Salmoniformes; family Salmonidae; genus Salvelinus; species Salvelinus namaycush. Next base: position 87,695 of record NW_024061254.1, read on the forward strand.
TTTCTTACTTTTGCTGAGCTTCCATCAGAATGTTGTGCAAGAAGTCCTTGGTCCAGAATAAATCGTTGTTTGGTTTTAGAATGTCCATTTCTTCTGTCGAATTCGCGCCACAATGCTAGCCAAGGTTGCTAACATTCCCATCCTCTCTTGGCGCAAAGAACGGAAAACGCCAAAAGTCCCAATAAACGTTGAATAAACTGATAAAACTCGGTTGAAAAAACCTACTTTATGATGTTTTTCTAATATGTATCAAATAAAATCAGAGCCGGAGATATTCGCCGTGTAAACCGAACGCTTTTCAGAAGACAATGTGGAGCTCCTTCGCACGCCTTGGAAAACTGACAAAATGGCAGACCTGTCACTCCAAAAGCTCTTGTTCGACCTCAGATCAAGCTAGACACCCCATCCCACCTTCCACTGCCTGTTGACATCTAGTGGCGTATGAAGTGCATGTATATCGATAAATAAAAGCCAGTTGAATAGGCAGGCCCTGAAACAGAGCCTCGTTTTCAGATTTTTTCACTTCCTATATGGAAGTTTGCTGCCAAATGAGTTCTGTTTTACTCACAGATATAATTCAAACAGTTTTAGAAACTTGAGTGTTTTCTATCCAATAGTAATAATAATATGCATATTGTATGATCTAGAATAGAGTACGAGGCCGTTTAAATTGGGCACGATTTTTTCCAAAGTGAAAACAGCGCCCCCCTATTGACAAGAAGTTAAGCCACAGAAAAAGCCTGCAACCTTCCCACTAGCCATGATTGGCTGAGATAATGAGTGGGCCGGAGAGAGGAGTTCGGATTGGTCTGCCATATAGAAGGCTTCTGTCTATTTGAGCTGGTCAGTCTGTCTTGGTAATCCTGTCGAACGCGGCTTTTTAAAAATGTGTATTGTGTAGTGGAGCGAGTGTGGCTCTCCACTTTCTGGAGGATCAAGTTTTAAAATCAGTGGAATTAGAGTGAGATAGCTAAGGAGACGTAATCATTTTGGCAGGTTACCTTCGCTTCCTTGGACACAGGGACTATGGTGGTCTGCTTGAAACATGCAGGTATTACAGAGTCGGTCAGGGAGAGGTAGAAAATGTCAGAGAAAAAACTTGCCAGTTGGTCTGCGCATGCTTTGAGTACATATCCTGGTAATCCGTCTGACCCCACAGCTTTGTGAATGTTGACCTGTTTAAAGATCTTGCTAACATCGGCTACCGAGAGCGTTATCACAGTCATCCAAAACAGCTGGTGCTCTCGTGCATGCTCCAGTGTTGCTTGCCTCGAAGTGAGAATAAAAGGCATTTAGCTCGTATGGTAGGCTTGCGTCACTGAGCAGCTCGCGTCTGGGTTTCCGTTTGTAGTCCGTATGTCACGCCCTGATTTTTTTCACTTATCTTTGTGCTTGTCTTCCCCCCTCCAGGTGTCGCCCATCTTCCCCATTATCCCTGGTATACTTATACCTGTGTTTTCTGTCTGTTGCCAGTTCATCTTGTTTGTCAAGCTTACCAGCGTTCCTCCTATTAGCTCCTGTCTTTTCCCAGCCTCGCTTTTCTCGTCCTCCTGGTTTTTGACCTGTGCCTTTCCTGACCCTGTAACCGGCCGCCTGACCACTCTGCCTGTCCTGACCCTGCCTGCCTGCCGTCCTGTACCTTTGCTCCTACTCTGGATTATCGACCCCTGCCTTCCTTAATCTGTCATTTGCCTGCCCCTGTGGAATACAATAAACATTGTTACTTCACACAGTCTGCACTTGCGTCTTACCTGGATTCCTGACCATGACTGACCCAGCAGACCCAGGCCAGGTGACTGACCCAGCAGACCCAGGCCAGGTGACTGACCCAGCAGACCCAGGCCAGGTGACTGACCCAGCAGACCCAGGCCAGGTGACTGACCCAGCAGACCCAGGTGCGCGACGCATCTTCTTCCAAGAAACCACCATCGGGAGGCACAAGGAACTGCTTCGTGGCCTTAGGGGGTCCAAGCTTTGGCTGACCGGGCTTTGAACAGTTTGCTGGAGCAATTACGCAGGTTGTTGGGGAGGCAGTCTATCACTGTGGTAACCCCGCAGCTCAGCTGCTAGCAGCACGTCTCATTGGCCACTCCACCTTCTCGGGAGCCCCGTTTACCCCCCATGGAACGCTTCAATGGTCGAGCACCTGTCGGGCATTTATAGCTCAGTGTGCCCTCATTCTCGAGCTTCAGCCCTCCTCCTTCCCCCTTCGATCGCTCCAAGGTATCCAAGATGGCGTAGCAGTCAGACGTGTGTTTTTGTCTTGTCCTGTCCCGTGTATACAGTATATTGTATACTCACTTTCCAGCTACGGACTGAATATACTCTCCTGCAACCCGCCTCACACAATGTGGTATGGATCTGCTATTTTTATACTTTAGAACCGGAACCCCCATCTGAAGCTAACCAGCTAACTAGCTACTAACTAGTAGTCAGTTAGCCACTGCTAGCGGTCCTCACCATTAACTTGGACATCAGCCAGCCTCAACCTGGTCAATTCCTGCCATTCTGGACAGCGCGATATCAACCCAGAGCATATCGGACTTCTTTTTCTCTACCACATCTCTACCACATCTCCGGATTCCTACTGCAAGCTCTGAACCTTTACACTGGATCATCGCAGCTAGCTAGCTGCTATCCGAGTGGCTACTCCTGGCTAACGTCTCTGTACAGAAGCAAGCACCAGTTAGCCTGGAGCTAGCCTCGAGCTAGGCCCATCTCCCAGGTTGCCAAAGAGGTCCACCAGCCCATTCTTGGGCTACAATACCTCTTGTCAATTGGCCTGGACCCTTTACTGCCGACACGGAGCCCCGCCGATCCATCACGACTGGTCTGCCGACGTAACCGTCCGAGGTGGTTTCAACAGGCTCTTCCATTGCGATGTCGCCGGATGCCCATCTGCTAGCCCCGGCATGCTAGCTGTCTGAATCTCCGTGTCTCCAGCTCGCCTAGCGTAGCAGCGACTACGGAATTGGCTCCCTGACACATCTAGTGCTACTCATTGGACACTATGATCACTCGGCTACACATGCCTCTCCCTAATGTCAATATGCCTTGTCTATTGCTGTTTTGTTTAGTGATTACTGTCTTATTTCACTGTAGAGCCCCTAGCCCTGCCCAATAAGCCTTAGATACCCCCCACACATGCAGTGACCTCACCTGGCTTAACTGGCGCCTTTAGAGACCAAACCTCTCTCATCGTCCCTCAATGCCTAGGTTTCCCTCCACTGTACTCACATCCTACCATACCATTGTCTGTACATTATGCCTTGAATCTATTCTTCGGCACCAAGAAATCTGCTTTAACTCTCTGCTCCGAACGCACTAGACGACCAGTTCTTATAGCCTTTAGCCGTACCCTTATCCTACTCCTCGTCTGTTCCTCTGGTGATGTAGAGGTTAACCCAGGCCCTGCAGCCCCCAGCACCACTCCATCTGGGGCCCGCTAATCGTTAGCTGTCTTATCGGCTGCTATCTGAATAAGTATATCGGACAATTTTTCTTGGGTCACTATATCTATTTTGCCAATTGGATTGATCCCCTCTACCACACGGAACCCCACTAATCTACCGACGGAAACGCACGAGGTGACTAAAAATAGACCTCCATCCTATGCTATCTTGCTACCGATAGCCAGCTACCCGCCCAGCTGTCTGGATCGCCGTGACCCCAACCAACCTCTACTCACTGGACCCTTATGATCACTCAATTAAGCATGCCTCTCCTTAATGTCAATATGCCTTGTCCATTGCTGTTCTGGTAAGTGTTTAGTGGCTTATTTCACTGTAGAGCCTCTAGCCCTGCTCATTATACCTTATCCAACCTTTCAGTTCCACCACTCACACATGCGATGACATCACCTGGTTTCAATGATGTTTCTAGAGACAATATCTCTCTCATCATCACTCAATACCTAGGTTTACCTCCACTGTATTCACATCCTACCATACCTTTGTCTGCACATTATTCCTTGAAGCTATTTTATCGCCCCCAGAAACTTCCTTTTACTCTCTGTTCTAGACGTTCTAGACGACCAATTCTCATAGCTTTTAGCCATACCCTTATCCTACTCCTCCTCTGTTCCTCTGGTGATGTAGAGGTGAATCCAGGCCCTGCAGTACCTAGCTCCACTCCTATTCCCCAGGCATTTGTTGACTTCTATAACTGTAAAAGCCTTGCTTTCATGCATGTTAAAATTAGAAGCCTCCTCCCAAAGTATGTTTTATTCACTGCCTTAGCACACTCCACCAACCCTGATGTCCTAGCCATGTCTGAATCATGGCTTAGGAAGGCCACCAAAAATCCTGAAATTTCAATCCCTAACTATAACATTTTCCGACAAGATAGAACTGCCAAAGGGTGCGGAGTTGCAATCTATTGCAGAGATAGCCTGCAGAGTTTTGCCATACTATCCAGGCCCAAACTATTTGAGCTTCTACTTTTAAAAATCCACCTTACAGGCCTCCCGGGTGGCGCAGTGGTCTAGGGCACTGCATCGCAGTGCTAACTGCGCCACCAGAGTCTCTGGGTTCGCGCCCAGGCTCTGTCGCAGCCGGCCGCGACCGGGAGGTCCGTGGGGCGACGCACAATTGGCATAGCGTCGTCCGGGTTAGGGAGGGTTTGGCCGGTAGGGATATCCTTGTCTCATCGCGCTCCAGCGACTCCTGTGGCGGGCCGGGCGCAGTGCGCGCTAACCAAGGGGGCCAGGTACACGGTGTTTCCTCCGACACATTGGTGCGGCTGGCTTCCGGGTTGGAGGCGCGCTGTGTTAAGAAGCAGTGCGGCTTGGTTGGGTTGTGCTTCGGAGGACGCATGGCTTTCGACCTTCGTCTCTCCCGAGCCCGTACGGGAGTTAGCGATGAGACAAGATAGTAATTACTAGCGATTGGATACCACGAAAATTGGGGAGAAAATGGGTTAAAAAAAAAATATAAAAAAAAAAATAAATAAATAATCCACCTTACCAGAAAATAGTCTCTCACCGTTGCTGCTTGTTATAGACCCCCTTCAGCCCCCAGCTGTGCCCTGGACACCATACGTGAATTAACTAACCCCCATCTATCTTCAGAGTTTGTACTGTTAGGTGAGCTAAACTGGGATAAGCTAGATGCCCTCAATCTCATATAAATTATTAAGTAACCTACCAGGTACAACCCTAAATCAGTAACCATGTCCAGCCTCTTAGATATCATCCTGACCAACTTGCCCTCTAAATACACCTCTGCTGTCTTCAACCAGGATCTCAGCGATCACTGCCTCAATGCCTGCATGCGTACTGGGTCCGCGGTCAAACGACCACCCCTCATCACTGTCAATGACCACCCCTCATCACCGTCAAAGCGAGCATGCCTTTCTAATCGACCTGGCCCGGGTATCCTGGAAGGATATTGACCTCATCCCGTCAGTAGAGGATGCCTGGTTGCTCTTCAAAAGTGCTTTCCTCGCCATCTTAAATAAGCATACCCCATTCAAAAATGTAGGTCTAAGAACAGATATAGCCCTAGGTTCAACCCAGACTTGACTACCCTTGACCAGCACAAAAATATCCTGTGGCATTCTGCATTAGCATCGAATAGCCTCCGCGATATGCAACTTTTCAGGGAAGTCAGGAACCAATATACTCAGTCAGTTAGGAAAGCTAAGGTTAGCTTTGTCAAACAGAAATTTGCATCCTGTAGCACCAATTCCAAAAAGTTCTGGGACACTGTAAAGTCCATGGAGAATAAGAGCACCTCCTCCCAGCTGCCCACTGCACTGAGACTAGGAAACACTGTCACCACTGATAATTCTACGATAATCGTTAATTTCAAAAAGCATTTTTATACGGCTGGCCATGCTTTCCACCTGGCTACCCCTTCCCCGTCCAACAGCTCAGCACTCGCTGCAGCAACTTGCCCAAGCCCTCCCCGCTTCTCCTTCACCCAAATCCAGACAGCTGATGTTCTGAAAGAGCTGCAAAATCTGGACCCCCACAAATCAGCCAGGCTAGACAATCTGAATCCTCTCTTTCGAAAATTATCCGCCGAAATTGTTGCAACCCCTATTACTAGCCTGTTCATCCTCTCTTTTGTATCATCTGAGGTCCTCAAAAATTGGAAAGCGGCTGCGGTCATCCCCCTCTTCAAAGGGGGAGACACTCTAGTCACAAACTGTTATAGAGCTATATCCATCCTGCCCTGCCTTTCTAAAATCTTTGAAAGCCAAGTTAACAAACAGATCACCGACTATTTCGAATCCCACCGTACCTTCTCCATTATGCAATCTGGTTTCCGAGCTGGTCAGGGGTGCACCTCAGCCACGCACAAGGTCCTAAACGATATCATAACCACCATCGATAAAAGACAGTACTGAGTCCTTCCAGACTCACATTAAGCATCTCCGATCCAAAATTAAATCTAGAATCGGCATCCTATTTCCTATTCCTTGACTTCGCCGATGTCATTTACAAAATAGCCTCCAACACTCTACTCAACAAACTTGATGTAGTCTATCACAGTGCCATCCGTTTTGTCACTAAAGCCCCATATACTACCCACCACTACACATTCGTCCCCAAACCCACTGGCTCTAGGTCATCTATAAGTCTTTGCTAGGTAAAACCCGGCCTTATCTCAGCTCACTGGTCACCATAGCAACACCCACCCGTAGCACGCGCTCGAGCAGGTATATTTCACTGGTCATCCCCAAAGCCAACTCCTCTGTAAATAGCCCACCCAACTACCTCATCCGCAAATTGTTATTAATTATTTTGCTCCTTTGCACCCCGTATCTCTACTTGCACATTCATCTTCTGCACACCTATCACTCCAGTGTTAATTGATAAATTGTAATTATTTTGCCACAATGGCCTATTTATTGCCTTACCTCCCTGATCTTACTACGTTTGCACACACTGTATATAGATGTTTCTATTGTCTTATTGACTGTATTTGGTAGTGTGGTGTGTTTGAGGTCTAACCCACCGTGGTAGTGTGGTGTGTTTGAGGTCTAACCCACCGTGGTAGTGTGGTGTGTTTGAGGTCTAACCCACCGTGGTAGTGTGGTGTGTTTGAGGTCTAACCCACCGTGGTAGTGTGGTGTCTTTGAGGTCTAACTCACCGTGGTAGTGTGGTGTGTTTGAGGTCTAACCCACCGTGGTAGTGTGGTGTGTTTGAGGTCTAACCCACCGTGGTAGTGTGGTGTGTTTGAGGTCTAACCCACCGTGGTAGTGTGGTGTGTTTGAGGTCTAACCCACCGTGGTAGTGTGGTGTGTTTGAGGTCTAACTCACCGTGGTAGTGTGGTGTGTTTGAGGTCTAACTCATCGTGGTAGTGTGGTGTGTTTGAGGTCTAACCCACCGTGGTAGTGTGGTGTGTTTGAGGTCTAACTCACCGTGGTAGTGTGGTGTGTTTGAGGTCTAACCCACCGTGGTAGTGTGGTGTGTTTGAGGTCTAACTCACCGTGGTAGTGTGGTGTGTTTGAGGTCTAACCCACCGTGGTAGTGTGGTGTGTTTGAGGTCTAACTCACCGTGGTAGTGTGGTGTGTTTCTGAGGTCTAACCCACCGTGGTAGTGTGGTGTGTTTGAGGTCTAACCCACCGTGGTAGTGTGGTGTGTTTGAGGTCTAACCCACCGTGGTAGTGTGGTGTGTTTGAGGTCTAACCCACCGTGGTAGTGTGGTGTGTTTGAGGTCTAACCCACCGTGGTAGTGTGGTGTGTTTGAGGTCTAACCCACCGTGGTAGTGTGGTGTGTTTGAGGTCTAACCCACCGTGGTAGTGTGGTGTGTTTGAGGTCTAACCCACCGTGGTAGTGTGGTGTCTTTGAGGTCTAACCCACCGTGGTAGTGTGGTGTGTTTGAGGTCTAACCCACCATGGTAGTGTGGTGTGTTTGAGGTCTAACCCACCGTGGTAGTGTGGTGTGTTTGAGGTCTAACCCACCGGGGTAGTGTGGTGTGTTTGAGGTCTAACCCACCGTGGTAGTGTGGTGTGTTTGAGGTCTAACCCACCATGGTAGTGTGGTGTGTTTGAGGTCTAACTCACCGGGGTAGTGTGGTGTGTTTGAGGTCTAACCCACCGTGGTAGTGTGGTGTGTTTGAGGTCTAACTCACCGTGGTAGTGTGGTGTGTTTGAGGTCTAACCCACCGTGGTAGTTTGGTGTGTTTGAGGTCTAACTCACCGTGGTAGTGTGGTGTGTTTGAGGTCTAACCCACCGTGGTAGTGTGGTGTGTTTGAGGTCTAACCCACCGTGGTAGTGTGGTGTGTTTGAGGTCTAACCCACCGTGGTAGTGTGGTGTCTTTGAGGTCTAACCCACCGTGGTAGTTTGGTGTGTTTGAGGTCTAACTCACCGTGGTAGTGTGGTGTGTTTGAGGTCTAACCCACCGTGGTAGTGTGGTGTGTTTGAGGTCTAACCCACCGTAGTAGTGTGGTGTGTTTGAGGTCTAACCCACCGTGGTAGTGTGGTGTGTTTGAGGTCTAACCCACCGTGGTAGTGTGGTGTGTTTGAGGTCTAACCCACCGTGGTAGTTTGGTGTGTTTGAGGTCTAACTCACCGTGGTAGTGTGGTGTGTTTGAGGTCTAACCCACCGTGGTAGTGTGGTGTGTTTGAGGTCTAACCCACCGTGGTAGTGTGGTGTGTTTGAGGTCTAACCCACCGTGGTAGTGTGGTGTGTTTGAGGTCTAACCCACCGTGGTAGTTTGGTGTGTTTGAGGTCTAACCCACCGTGGTAGTGTGGTGTGTTTGAGGTCTAACCCACCGTGGCAGTGTGGTGTGTTTGAGGTCTAACCCACCGTGGTAGTGTGGTGTGTTTGAGGTCTAACCCACCGTGGTAGTGTGGTGTGTTTGAGGTCTAACCCACCGTGGTAGTGTGGTGTGTTTGAGGTCTAACCCACCGTGGTAGTGTGGTGTGTTTGAGGTCTAACCCACCATGGTAGTGTGGTGTGTTTGAGGTCTAACCCACCGTGGTAGTGTGGTGTGTTTGAGGTCTAACCCACCGGGGTAGTGTGGTGTGTTTGAGGTCTAACCCACCGTGGTAGTGTGGTGTGTTTGAGGTCTAACCCACCGTGGTAGTGTGGTGTGTTTGAGGTCTAACCCACCATGGTAGTGTGGTGTGTTTGAGGTCTAACTCACCGGGGTAGTGTGGTGTGTTTGAGGTCTAACCCACCGTGGTAGTGTGGTGTGTTTGAGGTCTAACTCACCGTGGTAGTGTGGTGTGTTTGAGGTCTAACCCACCGTGGTAGTTTGGTGTGTTTGAGGTCTAACTCACCGTGGTAGTGTGGTGTGTTTGAGGTCTAACCCACCGTGGTAGTGTGGTGTGTTTGAGGTCTAACCCACCGTGGTAGTGTGGTGTGTTTGAGGTCTAACCCACCGTGGTAGTGTGGTGTCTTTGAGGTCTAACCCACCGTGGTAGTTTGGTGTGTTTGAGGTCTAACTCACCGTGGTAGTGTGGTGTGTTTGAGGTCTAACCCACCGTGGTAGTGTGGTGTGTTTGAGGTCTAACCCACCGTGGTAGTGTGGTGTGTTTGAGGTCTAACCCACCGTGGTAGTGTGGTGTGTTTGAGGTCTAACCCACCGTAGTAGTGTGGTGTGTTTGAGGTCTAAACCACCGTGGTAGTGTGGTGTGTTTGAGGTCTAACCCACCGTGGTAGTGTGGTGTGTTTGAGGTCTAACCCACCGTGGCAGTGTGGTGTGTTTGAGGTCTAACCCACCGTGGTAGTGTGGTGTGTTTGAGGTCTAACTCACCGTGGTAGTGTGGTGTGTTTGAGGTCTAACCCACCATGGTAGTGTGGTGTGTTTCTGAGGTCTAACCCACCGTGGTAGTGTGGTGTGTTTCTGAGGTCTAACCCACCGTGGTAGTGTGGTGTGTTTGAGGTCTAACCCACCGTGGTAGTGTGGTGTGTTTGAGGTCTAACCCACCGTGGTAGTGTGGTGTGTTTGAGGTCTAACCCACCGTGGTAGTGTGGTGTGTTTGAGGTCTAACCCACCGTGGTAGTGTGGTGTGTTTGAGGTCTAACCCACCGTGGTAGTGTGGTGTGTTTGAGGTCTAACTCACCGTGGTAGTGTGGTGTGTTTGAGGTCTAACTCACCGTGGTAGTGTGGTGTGTTTGAGGTCTAACCCACCGTGGTAGTGTGGTGTGTTTGAGGTCTAACCCACCGTGGTAGTGTGGTGTGTTTGAGGTCTAACCCACCGTGGTAGTGTGGTGTGTTTGAGGTCTAACCCACCGTGGTAGTTTGGTGTGTTTGAGGTCTAACTCACCGTGGTAGTGTGGTGTGTTTGAGGTCTAACCCACCGTGGTAGTTTGGTGTGTTTGAGGTCTAACTCACCGTGGTAGTGTGGTGTGTTTGAGGTCTAACCCACCGTGGTAGTGTGGTGTGTTTGAGGTCTAACCCACCGTGGTAGTGTGGTGTGTTTGAGGTCTAACCCACCGTGGTAGTGTGGTGTGTTTGAGGTCTAACCCACCGTGGTAGTGTGGTGTGTTTGAGGTCTAACCCACCGTGGTAGTGTGGTGTGTTTGAGGTCTAACCCACCGTGGTAGTTTGGTGTGTTTGAGGTCTAACTCACCGTGGTAGTGTGGTGTGTTTGAGGTCTAACTCACCGTGGTAGTGTGGTGTGTTTGAGGTCTAACCCACCGTGGTAGTGTGGTGTGTTTGAGGTCTAACCCACCGTGGTAGTGTGGTGTGTTTGAGGTCTAACCCACCATGTTAGTATCTCAACAGCCATAGAGACTCCAGATGCTTAGACCAACTTCTTATTTCGAACGTGAAACTATGAAAAGAGGTGAAATCTCTAATACCTAAGTTCATTGTCCCTTACCTACTTGCAACATTCCTTTGTCTTTCCCCTCCTGCTATGTCTTTCTGATGCTGGAAGGAAAAGAGTCTAATTTCATTGTCCCTTACCTACTTGCAACATTCCTCCTGCTATGTCTTTCTGGTGCTGGAAGATAAATAGTCTAATTTCATTTCATTCTGTTTTAGGACAACCCTTTAGATGTTTAATTCAATCCCAAGTTCATGTAATCAGACAGCATGCTTCCCTAGAGGGAGGGCACAGCTAGCAGGAACAGCAACTCACAATTTGCAATTTGTAATTGATCCACCTTTCCTTCCCCTCTCTGTCTCTGTCTCCATCTCTGTCTCCCTCTCTATTTCTCCTTCCACCACTGGCTTTATGAACTATCCTTGCTTTCTGAATGTTTTCATCTTTTCTGTCTCCATTTCTACTGGTGCTGCTGCTCATCTATCCTTCCATCCCCTCAGCAACATTCCCCTCAAGGCAACGGTGTTATTGTAATTTCATATTTCTTTCTGTTTCTCTCTCAGCTGCTGGATATGGAGTAAAATATCCATTATCATTTGTATATTTTAATTATGCAAATAAGGCTGCTCAGCTACTGGCCCAACCTGCGGGGAAGCCCAACTTCATTCTGGGTGATTACAGTTTATCCAGTTGAGTCCCTTTAATTGTAACAAGCTAAATACCTTGTTTCATTTAGTTTTAACAATGCCAACAGAGAAGCGGCCAGTGATAGCACACTAACGCACCACTATCAGTGGAACAAGTAGGCAACAAGGAGACAACAGGCAGCAGGAACAACTGATCTGGCACCTGATCCTCTGTGGTTAGAGCCTGATGTAGGACAAACTGATCTGGCACCTGATCCTCTGTGGTTAGAGCCTGATGTAGGACAAACTGATCTGGCATCAGATCCTCTGTGGTTAGAGCCTGATGCAGGAACAACTGATCTGGCATCAGATCCTCTGTGGTTAGAGCCTGATGCAGGAACAACTGATCTGGCATCAGATCCTCTGTGGTAAGAGCCTGATGCAGGAAGAACATACCCTGCTCTACCATCAGCTTCTCTGGGGCAAGATACACACGTAAGGTGCTCTGACTGTCATGATTGTGTTCCAACATAATTTACAGCCCTAGACTATGGTTTGACCACTGTGTAATGTAATCCACAGTGCTAAACTCTGAACACTGTGTCTCCCCCTTACGGTTGATAGTCATGTAGATTATTTTTAGAACAGAATTTAGTCCTGTAGAACAGAGTCTAGTCCTATAGAACAGAGTCTAATCCTGAAGATTTTAATATAACAGTATATTCCTCTAGAACAGTCTAGTCCTGTAGATTAAAATTGAACAATATATTCCTTTAGATGATAATAGAACAGTCTATTTCTGTAGAAAGGAGTCTAGTACTGTAGATTATATTAGAATAGAGTCTAGTACTGTAGAATAGAGTCTAGTACTGTAGATTATATTAGAATAGAGTCTAGTACTGTAGAACAGGGTGTAGACCTGTAGATTATATTAGAATAGAGTCTAGTACTGTAGATTATATTAGAATAGAGTCTAGTACTGTAGAACAGGGTGTAGACCTGTAGATTATATTAGAATAGAGTCTAGTACTGTAGATTATATTAGAATAGAGTCTAGTACTGTAGAACAGGGTGTAGACCTGTAGATTATATTAGAATAGAGTCTAGTACTGTAGAACAGGGTGTAGACCTGTAGATTATATTAGAATAGAGTCTAGTACTGTAGAACAGGGTGTAGACCTGTAGATTATATTATAATATAGTCTAGTACTGTAGATTATATTAGAATAGAGTCTAGTACTGTAGATTATATTAGAATAGAGTCTAGTACTGTAGATTATATTAGAATAGAGTCTAGTAAGGTAGAACAGGGTGTAGACCTGTAGATTATATTAGAATAGAGTCTAGTACTGTAGATTATATTAGAATAGAGTCTAGTACTGTAGATTCTATTAGAATAGAGTCTAGTACTGTAGATTATATTAGAATAGAGTCCAGTACTGTAGAACAGGGTGTAGACCTGTAGATTATATTAGAATAGAGTCTAGTACTGTAGATTATATTAGAATAGAGTCCAGTACTGTAGAACAGGGTGTAGACCTGTAGATTATATTAGAATATAGTCTAGTACTGTTGAACAGGGTGTAGACCTGTAGATTATATTAGAATAGAGTCCAGTACTGTAGAACAGGGTGTAGACCTGTAGATTATATTAGAATAGAGTCCAGTACTGTAGAACAGGGTGTAGACCTGTAGATTATATTAGAATAGAGTCTAGTACTGTTGAACAGGGTGTAGACCTGTAGATTATATTAGAATATAGTCTAGTACTGTAGATTCTATTAGAATACAGTTTAGTACTGCAGATTATATTAGAATAGAGTCCAGTACTGTAGAACAGGGTGTAGACCTGTAGATTATATTGGAACAGAGTCTAGTACTGTTGAACAGGGTGTAGACCTGTAGATTATATTAGAATAGAGTCTAGTACTGTAGAATAGAGTCTAGTACTGTAGAATAGAGTCTAGTACTGTAGATTATATTAGAATAGAGTCTAGTACTGTTGAACAGGGTGTAGACCTGTAGATTCTATTAGAACAGAGTCTAGTACTTCAGATTATATTATAACAGAGTCTAGTACTGTAGAACAGGGTATAGACCTGTAAATTATATTAGAACAGAGTCCAGTACTGTAGAACAGAGTCTAGTACTGTAGATTATATTAGAACAGAGTCTAGTACTGTAGAACAGGGTGTAGACCTGTAGATTCTATTAGAATAGAGTCTAGTACTGTTGAACAGGGTGTAGACCTGTAGATTATATTAGAATAGAGTCTAGTACTGTTGAACAGGGTGTAGACCTGTAGATTATATTAGAATAGAGTCTAGTACTGTTGAACAGGGTGTAGACCTGTAGATTATATTAGAATAGAGTCTAGTACTGTAGAACAGGGTGTAGACCTGTAGATTATATTAGAATATAGTCTAGTACTGTTGAACAGGGTGTAGACCTGTAGATTATATTAGAATAGAGTCTAGTACTGTAGATTATATTAGAACAGAGTCTAGTACTGTAGATTCTATTAGAACAGAGTCTAGTACTGTAGAACAGGGTGTAGACCTGTAGATTATATTAGAATATAGTCTAGTACTGTAGAACAGAGTCTAGTACTGTAGATTCTATTAGAATAGAGTTTAGTACTGTAGAACAGGGTGTAGACCTGTAGATTATATTAGAATAGAGTCTAGTACTGTTGAACAGGGTGTAGACCTGTAGATTATATTAGAATATAGTCTAGTACTGTAGATTCTATTAGAATACAGTTTAATACTGTAGATTATATTAGAATAGAGTCCAGTACTGTAGAACAGGGTGTAGACCTGTAGATTATATTAGAATAGAGTCTAGTACTGTTGAACAGGGTGTAGACCTGTAGATTATATTAGAATATAGTCTAGTACTGTAGATTCTATTAGAATAGAGTTTAGTACTGTAGATTATATTAGAATAGAGTCCAGTACTGTAGAACAGGGTGTAGACCTGTAGATTATATTAGAACAGAGTCTAGTACTGTTGAACAGGGTGTAGACCTGTAGATTATATTAGAATAGAGTCTAGTATTGTAGAATAGAGTCTAGTACTGTAGATTAAATTAGAATAGAGTCAGGTACTGTAGAATAGAGTCTAGTACTGTAGATGATATTAGAATAGAGTCTAGTACTGTTGAACAGGGTGTAGACCTGTAGATTCTATTAGAACAGAGTCTAGTACTTCAGATTATATTAGAACAGAGTCTAGTACTGTAGAACAGGGTGTAGACCTGTAGATTATATTAGAACAGAGTCTAGTACTGTAGAACAGGGTGTAGACCTGTAGATTATATTAGAATAGAGTCTAGTACTGTTGAACAGGGTGTAGACCTGTAGATTATATTAGAATAGAGTCTAGTACTGTTGAACAGGGTGTAGACCTGTAGATTATATTAGAATAGAGTCTAGTAGTGTAGAACAGGGTGTAGACCTGTAGATTATATTAGAACAGAGTCTAGTACTGTAGAACATGGTGTAGACCTGTAGATTATATTAGAATAGAGTCTAGTACTGTAGAATAGGGTGTAGACCTGTAGATTATATTAGAATAGAGTCTAGTACTGTAGAACAGGGTGTAGACCTGTAGATTCTATTAGAATAGAGTCTAGTACTGTAGAATAGAGTCTAGTACTGTAGAACAGGGTGTAGACCTGTAGATTATATTAGAATAGAGTCTAGTACTGTTGAACAGGGTGTAGACCTGTAGATTATATTAGAACAGAGACTAGTACTGTAGATTATATTAGAATAGAGTCTAGTACTGTAGAATAGAGTCTAGTACTGTAGATTCTATTAGAACAGAGTCTAGTACTGTTGAACAGGGTGTAGACCTGTAGATTATATTAGAATAGAGTCTAGTACTGTTGAACAGGGTGTAGACCTTTAGATTATATTAGAATAGAGTCTAGTACTGTAGAACAGGGTTTAGACCTGTAGATTATATTAGAATAGAGTCCAGTACTGTTGAACAGGGTGTAGACCTGCAGATTATATTAGAACAGAGTCTAGTACTGTTGAACAGGTTGTAGACCTGTAGATTATATTAGAATATAGTCTAGTACTGTAGATTCTATTAGAATACAGTTTAGTACTGCAGATTATATTAGAATAGAGTCCAGTACTGTAGAACAGGGTGTAGACCTGTAGATTATATTGGAACAGAGTCTATTACTGTTGAACAGGGTGTAGACCTGTAGATTATATTAGAATAGAGTCTAGTATTGTAGAATAGAGTCTAGTACTGTAGATTAAATTAGAATAGAGTCAGGTACTGTAGAATAGAGTCTAGTACTGTAGATGATATTAGAATAGAGTCTAGTACTGTTGAACAGGGTGTAGACCTGTAGATTCTATTAGAACAGAGTCTAGTACTTCAGATTATATTAGAACAGAGTCTAGTACTGTAGAACAGGGTATAGACCTGTAGATTATATTAGAACAGAGTCCAGTACTGTAGAACAGAGTCTAGTACTGTAGATTATATTAGAACAGAGTCTAGTACTGTAGAACAGGGTGTAGACCTGTAGATTATATTAGAATAGAGTCTAGTACTGTTGAACAGGGTGTAGACCTGTAGATTATATTAGAATAGAGTCTAGTACTGTAGAATAGAGTCTAGTACTGTAGATTATATTAGAATAGAGTCTAGTACTGTAGAACAGAGTCTAGTACTGTAGAACAGGGTGTAGACCTGTAGATTATATTAGAATAGAGTCTAGTACTGTTGAACAGGGTGTAGACCTGTAGATTATATTAGAACAGAGACTAGTACTGTAGATTATATTAGAATAGAGTCTAGTACTGTAGAATAGAGTCTAGTACTGTAGATTATATTAGAACAGAGTCTAGTACTGTTGAACAGGGTGTAGACCTGTAGATTATATTAGAATAGAGTCTAGTACTGTTGAACAGGGTGTAGACCTTTAGATTATATTAGAATAGAGTCTAGTACTGTAGAACAGGGTTTAGACCTGTAGATTATATTAGAATAGAGTCCAGTACTGTTGAACAGGGTGTAGACCTGTAGATTATATTAGAACAGAGTCTAGTACTGTAGATTATATTAGAACAGAGTCTAGTACTGTAGAACAGGGTGTAGACCTGTAGATTATATTAGAATAGAGTCTAGTACTGTAGAATAGAGTCTAGTACTGTAGATTCTATTAGAATAGAGTCTAGTACTGTAGAACAGAGTCTAGTACTGTAGAACAGGGTGTAGACCTGTAGATTATATTAGAATAGAGTCTAGTACTGTTGAACAGGGTGTAGACCTGTAGATTATATTAGAACAGAGACTAGTACTGTAGATTATATTAGAATAGAGTCTAGTACTGTAGAATAGAGTCTAGTACTGTAGATTATATTAGAACAGAGTCTAGTACTGTTGAACAGGGTGTAGACCTGTAGATTATATTAGAATAGAGTCTAGTACTGTTGAACAGGGTGTAGACCTTTAGATTATATTAGAATAGAGTCTAGTACTGTAGAACAGGGTTTAGACCTGTAGATTATATTAGAATAGAGTCCAGTACTGTTGAACAGGGTGTAGACCTGTAGATTATATTAGAACAGAGTCTAGTACTTCAGATTATATTAGAACAGAGTCTAGTACTGTAGAACAGGGTATAGACCTGTAGATTATATTAGAACAGAGTCCAGTACTGTAGAACAGAGTCTAGTACTGTAGATTATATTAGAACAGAGTCTAGTACTGTTGAACAGGGTGTAGACCTGTAGATTATATTAGAACAGAGTCTAGTACTGTAGATTATATTAGAACAGAGTCTAGTACTGTTGAACAGGGTGTAGACCTGTAGATTATATTAGAATAGAGTCTAGTACTGTAGAACAGGGTGTAGACCTGTAGATTATATTAGAACAGAGACTAGTACTGTAGATTATATTAGAATAGAGTCTAGTACTGTAGAATATAGTTTAGTACTGTAGATTCTATTAGAACAGAGTCTAGTACTGTTGAACAGGGTGTAGACCTGTAGATGATATTAGAATAGAGTCTAGTACTGTTGAACAGGGTGTAGACCTGTAGATTCTATTAGAACAGAGTCTAGTACTTCAGATTATATTAGAACAGAGTCTAGTACTGTAGAACATAGTCTAGTACTGTAGATTATATTAGAACAGAGTCTAGTACTGTAGAACAGGGTGTAGACCTGTAGATTCTATTAGAACAGAGTCTAGTACTGTTGAACAGGGTGTAGACCTGTAGATTATATTAGAATAGAGTCCAGTACTGTAGAACAGGGTGTAGACCTGTAGATTATATTAGAATAGAGTCTAGTACTGTTGAACAGGGTGTAGACCTGTAGATTATATTAGAATAGAGTCTAGTACTGTTGAACAGGGTGTAGACCTGTAGATTATATTAGAATAGAGTCCAGTACTGTTGAACAGGGTGTAGACCTGTAGATTATATTAGAACAGAGTCTAGTACTGTAGAACAGGGTGTAGACCTGTAGATTATATTAGAACAGAGTCTAGTACTGTAGAACAGGGTGTAGACCTGTAGATTATATTAGAACAGAGTCTAGTACTGTAGAACAGAGTCTAGTACTGTAGATTATATTAGAACAGAGTCTAGTACTGTAGAACAGGGTGTAGACCTGTAGATTCTATTAGAACAGAGTCTAGTACTGTTGAACAGGGTGTAGACCTGTAGATTATATTAGAATAGAGTCCAGTACTGTAGAACAGGGTGTAGACCTGTAGATTATATTAGAATATAGTCTAGTACTGTAGAATAGAGTCTTGTTTCTCTCCTCCATCCCGTGTATTGTTAGTGATGGCAGACCATGGAGTATGTCTCATATGTGGCCTTCTATTATGATGATAAATATCATCTCTGTATTACCTTTTCACTCTCCCTCCTCCTCCTCATCTCCCCCCTCCTCCTCCTCCTCCTCCTCTGCTTCATCTCATCTCCTCCTCATCTCCTCCTCCTCCTCATCTCCCCTCCTCCTCCTCCTCCTCTGCTTCATCTCATCTCCTCCTCATCTCCTCCTCCTCATCATCTCCTCCTCATCTCCTCTCCTCCTCCCCTCTCCTCCTCCTCCTCATCTCCTCTCCTCCTATTCCCTCTCCTCCTCCTCCTCCTCTGATTCATCTCCTCCTCCTCCTCCTCCTCCTCCTCATCTCCTCTCCTCCTATTCCCTCTCCTCCTCCTCCTCCTCTGATTCATCTCCTCTCCTCCTCTTCCTCCTCCTCTGATTCATCTCCTCTCTCCTTCTCATCTCCTCATCATCTCCTCCTCATCTCCCCCTCCTCCTCATCTCCCCTCTCCTCCTCAGAAACATGATGCTGTATTTCTCTGAATGTTGTCTACTGGTCTTTATCTATGAAAGCCCTGAAAGGATCTCTAGGTGATCAGGACTGTTAGAAACTTGCTAAATATTGGCATCATAAACATGAAAACAATTGCTTAAAGTGATTTAGTGATTTTAACAATCAGCATGTTTACATTACATTTTCACTATAGCCAATCAGCTGACAGAAGGCTCATATGGCCACGCAATAATGGCCCTATAGTGAATAATTAAATAACATTTAGGCCTATTGTCTTGTTCCAGGTAACTAGTCTTGTTATTTCATTGTAATCCTGCATGGAAAATCCCATTATTTGAGTTCTTCTTCCATGTAGGCCTATTTGAGTTAAAGTCAGTGTTGGGGAAGCTCTAAAATATAATTTACAAAGTCTACCAATTACTTGATACTGGAATAAGTTAAGCTACACTGTACCCTTACGAAAAATAGTTTTACTGAACTAATGTTATTTTGATTAAGTAGTTCACCAGGGTATTCTCTCCCTGCACCTTGGAGGCTGCTGCCCTATGTACATATGCATGGAACACTGGCCACTTTATAATGGAACACTGGCCACTTTAATAATGGAACACTGGCCACTTTAATAATGGAACACTGGTTTACTTAAATAATGGAACACTGGTTTACTTTAATGACATGACTTATGACTGGTTTACTTTAATAATGGAACACTGGTTTACTTTAAAATGGAACACTGGTTTACTTTAATGACACTGACTTAATGACTGGCCACTTTAATAATGGAACACTGGTTTACTTTAATAATGGAACACTAGTCACTTTAATAATGGAACACTGTTTACTTTAATAATGGACACTGGTTTACTTTAATGACATGACTTAATGACTGGTTTACTTTAATAAAGGAACACTGGTTTACTTTAATGACATGACTTAATGACTGGTTTACTTTAATAATGGAACACTGGTTTACTTTAATGACATGACTTAATGACTGGTTTACTTTATAATGGAACACTGGTTTACTTTAATGACATGACTTAAAGACTGTTTCTTTAATAATGGAACACTGGCCACTTTATAATGGAACACTGGTTTACTTTAATAATGGAACACTGGCCACTTAATAATGGAACACTGGTTTACTTTAATAATGGAACACTGGTTTACTTTATAATGGAACACTAGTCCATTTATAATGGAACAACTGGTTTACTTTAATGACATGACTTAATGACTGGTTACTTTAATAAAGGAACACTGGTTTACTTTAATGACATGACTTAATGACTGGTTTACTTTAATAATGGAACACTGGTTTTACTTTAATGACATGACTTAATGACTGGTTTACTTTAATAATGGAACACTGTTTACTTTAATGACATGACTTAAAGACTGGTTTACTTTAATAATGGAACACTGGCCACTTAATAATGGAACACTGGTTTACTTTAATAATGGAACACTGGTTTACTTTAATAATGAACACTGGTTTACCTTTAATAATGGAACACTGGTTTACTTTAATATGGAACACTGGTTTACTTTAATGACATGACTTAAGACTGGTTTACTTTAATAATGGAACACTGGCCAACTTTAATAATGGAACACTGGTTTACTTTAATAATGGAACACTGGTTTTACTTTAATATATGGAACACTGGTTTACTTTAATAATGAACAACTGGTTTACTTTAATAATGGAACCTGGTTTACTGTAATAATGGAACACTGGTTTAACTTTAATAATGTTTACATACTGTTTACTCATTTCATATGTACAGTATATACTGTATTCTAGTCAAGGCATCTTATTCAACTATAGCTGTATAATATGCTATTCTAATCCTTCGTTTTCTACAGATACTAAATATTCTATCCACATACTGTACATAATGTTTCACACACACACACACACACTGTAATATATGCTGTCTATTATACTCCAGACTTCAACATTGCTCGTCCTAAAATTATTTATTTCTTAATTCCATTCCTGTACTTTTAGAATGTATGTGTATTTTTTGTGACATTGTTTAGATATTACTGCAGCTGTTTGGCGCTAGGAACACAAGCATTTTGTTAACCTGCAATAACATCTGCTAAATATGTGACCAATACATCTGCTAATATGTGTATGCGACCAATAAAGTATATTTTAGTTTGACTTAACTACTTTGGTAAAAATGATCATATATACATCTGAAATGTCATAGACTTAAAACTGGATACGATCACGTCGGGGTCGTGTGTTAACAGAATGTGTAATTTAGCCTATTAACACACTCAACAAAAACATGTTTCGAGTCAGTTCAGGTGATGAAACTTATTGCCTACTTCCGCATATGCCTCTTTTATTTTGGCAACAAAAAAGTAGCGTGAGTTCTAGTTAGCTACACCGCTACATGTCTTGCAACGCCAGGGTTGTGGGTTCGATTCCCACGAGGGACCAGTACGAATAGTATGACAATTGTATGCACTCACTTCGCTCTGAATACAGCGTCTGCTAAATGACTAAACGGAAATATAAAATGCAACACTGGTTAATGTTCATTTCCAGCTCCTTCACGGGCCTTTCTTTAGCCTATTTGATAATGTGACGAGGCCCATATGTGACATGTTGGTGCCTTACAGGCCTGTACATTTATTTGGTAGGCCTATAGCCTGCTATATATGCCTTTCTCGATGTCGTGGTAGATAAAAGGGTTGGACGGAAAATTTGCTTAAGACAAATGAAGTGGCAATCAGGAATTACCTGAGGCGAGTATTGATTATATTGTTTGAATTGATAGCCTATAGGCCTAAGTAAAGCATTTTACGTTAGACAAAATACGTTAGACCTATTCATTTGATTTACATAGGCCTATGAGTTCTGTGATTTGGGACCGACACCGTTTAAAATAGCCACTGAAGCATTTTTAGTTGGTGACATCGACCTACGTACTGTTCCTGTCGTTGTTGGTAAGTCTGCAATATATGTGCTGTTTGTGGATTTGTGAATGATCCTCCTCATTCAGATTGGATATACACATCCCGTTGTTCGCCCTGGTCCAGCTGTGAGTTAGTCTCTGCAGGTGTTGTGTCACTTAGTGAAACGTCATTGGCTCGAGCTGTACGTCTAGAGAGGGGCAGAGCCACGCGCCAATCAAGTCCGGTCCGACAGCGCAGCTTCCAGGCGCGCTCCCTTGTCTTCTAAGGGAATAAGCCGGAACGAGTTACTCTTCGCCGAATGTTATTTTATAGAACATCCATACATTCTCTTCTTCTATATTCTGATTTAATGTACTGCTGTTTATAGGATACATTTTTATAAGGCACGTGGGTTTTATTTGTCGGTTGTTTTGAGCGGGAGATCAGGGATGTTTTTATTTTCATAACATTTCGGTTTCTCTCATCAGAGGAGGTAAGATTTCCTGTTTAGTGAACAACACATTGGTGTAAATAGGAAGAGTAGCCTACTGTAGTATTAACCTCCACTAGCCTTTAGTTTTTAAAATTATTATTTTCAGTAGGCCTATTATTAGTAGGCTATGATTAGTTATATTCGTGTTGTGTCTATCGGGCATCAATGGGCTATTATAGTATGGCTATAATCATGTATATATGTTAAATGCATTCTGGTTTAAAGCTGCAGTAAAATCTAGAAGCGACATAATGTGGTACCTTTTATTTTTATTTGACCTTTTAATTTAGAATCTTACTTTTTGGGAGGACATTTCGTTTCCTGTGTATCTAGGCCCTGTTCGGGATGGCCTCACGTGTCGGTTTGATCTGCAGGTTAACCTGTTATTTTTTTGTATATAGCCAATGTAACGCCTGACGAATATCCATTATTATTAAACAGAGTTCACACTATGATACGCCATATATAATAAGGTATATTCGGTTAATAATATATAATAATACATTTACAAAGTTCTATACCTCCTCTCATATTGACGTGTAAATCAATTAAACTTCTATACTGCCTCTCAGATTAACGTGTAAATCAATTAAACTTCTATCTGCCTCTCAGATTAACGTGTAAATCAATTAAACTTCTATACTGCCTCTCAGATTAACGTGTAAATCAATTCAAATTCTATACTGCCTCTCAGATTAACGTGTAAATCAATTCAAATTCTATACTGCCTCTCAGTTAACGTGTAAATCAATTCAAATTCTATACTGCCTCTCAGATTAACGTGTAAATCAATTCAAATTCTATACTGCCTCTCAGATTAACGTGTAAATCAATTCAAATTCTATACTGCCTCTCAGATTAACGTGTAAATCAATTAACTCTATACTGCCTCTCAGATTAACGTTAAATCATTAAGTTCTATACTGCAACTCAGATTGACGTGTGTAAATAGCCTCCAGTGTTTTGGCAGAAAATGTCAAATACAAACTTTTGTTTCAACGTCAGAGAAATTGAAGTTCTGTTAAATTAGGATGTTTTTAATTTTTAATTTTGTCATGTTCAATTGCAATTCTATACTTTTTTAATCAACGTATATAAATGTAGGCGATCAACAAATGACACCCAGAGTAAAGTAACTATTGATCTTTGTCTACAGTAAAGTCTGTATCGTTCTCCCAGATATACATTTGTTGTAAACACTTCGGCTACTTGTCTTCGATGCGCATTAAAGTGGAATATGCAGCGGGCCCAGGCGGAGTTGCATTAAACTTGTTCTGCAAAATGTTTTTTTTTTTTTTTTTTACATTCTCAGTACAAACTTAAGTGAATGTTTATAATAAAATAATACAAATAAGCAACGTAAGAATTCACAAATATTTTTTGATAATAATACAAATTGCTGATTGTTGTTATTGTCATTATTATTACAACTAAAAGAGTGTCTGACTGATGTTCAGTTTGAACTCTGACTCATGTGTTCGCACAGTATCCTCCAATCAGACTCCACAGCAACTCAACCTACACCAGCGCTACCATGACGACCCCCCCCAGCTCCTTCCGCAGGAGCCCCTGACCCCCCCCAGACCCCCCCACTCCTCCTCCCTGAAGCTCAACCAGGTGGGTCAAGTGGTTCTGTATGGTGTACCCATCGTCTCCTTGGTGATCGACCATCAGGAGCGGCTGTGTCTGGCCCAGATCTCCAACACTTTGCTGAAGAACTACAGCTATAACGAGATCCACAACCGCCGCGTGGCGCTGGGTATCACCTGTGTTCAGTGCACCCCTGTCCAGCTGGAGATCCTGAGGCGAGCTGGCGCCATGCCCATCTCCTCCCGCCGCTGTGGCATGATCACCAAGCGAGAGGCGGAGCGGCTGTGTAAGTCCTTCCTGGGAGAGAACAACCCCCCCAAACTGCCCGACAACTTCGCCTTTGATGTGTCACACCGAGTGTGCCTGGGGTACCGTGGTAACTTCATCCCACGCGCCTACAACAGCAGCAGAGCCAAGTGCATCAAGTGTTCCTACTGCAGCATGTACTTCTCTCCTAACAAGTTCATCTTCCACTCTCACCGTACTCCTGAAGCCAAGTACACCCAGCCGGACGCTGCTAACTTCAACTCCTGAGGACGCCACCTGAAGCTGTCAGATAAAACCCCTCCTGACGCCTGGCGTTTGCCTGGGAGGACGTGAAGGCCATGTTTAATGGTGGCAGCAGGAAGCGGTGTCTACCCTCATCTCACTGCTCCCCCATGGGGCCGGGAAAGGTTGTGAACTCTGGTCTCCCCACATGATGACCCCTGACCTGGTCCAGAGAGGAGCCGCTTCGAGAGGAGGAGGACCTGGATGGAAGCAGCCTGTCTCCCCCCGTAAACCCTCGCAGCTACCCGGTGATCCCTGTGCCCAGTAAAGGGTTTGGCATGCTGCAGAAGTTTGCCCCCACTTCCCTGTTCCCCAACCCTTACTCCTTCCCAGCCTTCAGCCTCTGTCAGCAGAAGAAAGATGACAGTGAGGTGATGACAGTGAAGAACACTGGTCTGTCAGGTCTGCTGTGGCCCGGTCGTAAAGACACCTTCTATCCTCCGTTCTGCATGTTCTGGCCCCCTAGGGCTGCTGGGGGCCTCCCGGTGCCCACCTACCTGCAGCCACAGCCCTCCGTCAACACTCTGTCCTCATTGGCCGAGAGCCCCTCCCTCAGGCAGGCCTTCCTCGACATCTCAGAGCCCCCACACCCAGGGGCAGGGCCAGGCATGGGAGCCACACCCAGGTCAGGTCTGTTTGACCTTGACTCCTCCACCCTGACCTCTGACTTGCACCCTGTGACCTCAGAGGGCTGGCTGAAGGTGTTGGACAACCCCTCTCTCCAGGCCAGGAGAGCCTACTACCACTCAGCCTTCCGACCCGTCGTCAAGGACGCAGAAAGCATCGCCAAGCTCCATGGCAACCTGGAGGAGTTTGGGTCAGAGCTCCACCTGTCCCCCGGGACCAGCTGCAGCTACGCCTCTGAGAGCGGAGGAGAGGGGGAGGAGGAAGGAGAGGTGGATGTAGAGACCAAGCAGGATGAAGAGGAGGAGGAACACTTCAACAGACCAACCCCACCACAGACACACAGCGGCC
Source organism: Salvelinus namaycush (assembly GCF_016432855.1). Taxonomy (NCBI): domain Eukaryota; kingdom Metazoa; phylum Chordata; class Actinopteri; order Salmoniformes; family Salmonidae; genus Salvelinus; species Salvelinus namaycush. Next base: position 112,908 of record NW_024061254.1, read on the forward strand.
TGCACCTCCGAGGGCTGACTGAAGGATCAGGACCTGGGAGAGAGGAGAGAAAGAGGCTGTCACCTTCCCCTGCAGCCCTGCAGATCACAGCCAGGACCAGAGCAGCAGTAGCCCTGCCTGCCTCTCCTCCTGCTCCCCCTGCCAGCCCACACACACCCCGCTGCAACTGGAGGACCAGTCCTACAAACATGTCAAAGTAAGGCACTTTAATTATTATTTAAATGGCGCTGTAGGCTGGCTGATGTAATATGCATAAAAATATTAATATCAGCATCTCCCTGAAGAATTGAAACATCCACAGTGCTCTGATCGCTGATAAAGAACAGTCCGGTATTGTTTAATGGTCACATTATATCGGTTCTCTCCTTGTCACTTTCTGCCATTTAGCCTTTCTAATTTGGACCTGTCGACTCCACATTAACAAGGCTAAGGGAGGTGGTCCCCCAACCAGGGGAAACAGTTACGTTGTACTAATACAAGGAGTCATTCACAGTCTAATAACAATACTAATAAGAGACATTAACTGTCTAATAACACTATGAAGAGACATTAACTGTCTAATAACACTAATGAAGAGACATTAACTGTCTAATAACACTATAGAGAGACATTAACTGTCTAATACACTAATGAAGAGACATTCACAGTCTAATATTAACACTAATGAAGAGACATTCACAGTCTAATAACACTAATGAAGAGACATTCACAGTCTAATAACCTAATGAAGAGACATTCACAGTCTAATAACACTAATGAAGAGACATTCACAGTCTAACAGTAACAATACAGCTTGTCTGCAAATGCGATGATAGATGCCTGCTTCATCATAAAGGTGATTTACTAAAAGTCCCCCTCTGTTCATGTCTACAGCATTGTTAACAGCGTTGTTCTGGACATACAAGATTAGGGTTAGGGTTAGATTAGACAAGATTAGGGTTAGATTAGGGTTAGGGTTAGATTAGACAAGGTTAGGGTTAGATTAGGGTTAGGGTTAGATTAGACAAGGTTAGGGTTAGGGTTAGATTAGACAAGATTAGGGTTAGATTAGACAAGGTTAGGGTTAGATAGATTAGGGTTAGATTAGACAAGGTTAGGGTTAGGGTTAGATTAGACAAGATTAGTGTTAGATTAGACAAGATTAGGGTTAGATTAGGGTTTAGGGTTAGGGTTAGATTAGACAAGGTTAGGGTTAGGGTTAGATTAGACAAGGTTTAGGGGTTAGGGTTAGATTAGACAAGGTTAGGGTTAGATAGACAAGGTTAGGGTAGGTTAGGTTAGGTTAGGGTTAGATTAGACAAGGTTAGGGTTGGTTAGGGTTGATACAAGGTTGGTTCGGGTTAGATTAGACAAGATTAGGCCAAAAGGAGAATTGTTCCACTCCATTGATTCTTCAAGTCTGTGAAAGCCAGCTGGTAGTCTAGTGGGTTAGGGTTAGTCTAGTCTCACCAGCATCCTGCATCCCAAGACACCAGTGGTTCTGTTCTGTGTAGCATTATTCAACACTATCTCTGATATGTCGATGTTAAAACCTCTGTCTCTCTCTGTGTTCTCAGACTCATAAAAGCAGAGACCATGGACTGCCTGTTTGTGCAACCAAAGAAAACTCCAAAACAGCTGGTACGCAGTGTTACCTAGGTGTTACCTAGGTGTTTAAAGACATTGGTTCCTTACTACCAGTTTTCTGTGTGCATGGACCAATCAACTCAGGGCTCCAGATGAACTGATGAATTCATGTCCTTCTGTTCTCTTCCTTCTCTCCTCCCTTCTCCTCTAGATGAAAACAAAGAACCTAGCAATTCTTTGTATCAGAGACTAAATCATCTGACCCTGAGTACTGGAGAGAGATGGCAGGTAAAACTTTGCCTATCACACCATTACAGCTATTATACCATACCATTACAGCTATCATACCATTACAGCTATTAAATCACACCATTACAGCTATCATACCATTACAGCTATTATACATACCATTACAGCTATCATACTATACCATTACAGCTATCATACCATACCATTACAGCTATCATACCATTACAGCTATCATACCATACCATTACAGCTATCATACCATACCATTACAGCTATCATACCATACCATTACAGCTATCATACCATTACAATGATCATACCATTACAGCTATCACATCAAACCATTACAGCTATCATACCATTACAATGATCATACCATTACAACTATCACATCAACCCATTACAGCTATCATACCATTACAGCTATCATATCAAACCATGACAGCTATCATACCATACCATTACAGCTATCATACCATTACAGCTATTATACCATACATTACAGCTATTATACCATAACAGCTATCATACCATTACAGCTATTATACCATACCATTACAGCTTCATACATTACAGCTATCATACCATTACAGCTATCATACCATTACAGCTATTATACCCTACCATTACAGCTATTATACCCTACCATTACAGCTATTATGCCATTACAGCTACCATACCATACTTTCACAACTGGTTTATCAAGACAGGTTAAACCATGCTATAATATCTAACTGTTTATTCAAGACAGGTTAAACCATGCTATAATATCTAACTGGTTTATCAAGGCAGGTTAAACCATGCTATAATATCTAACTGTTTATCAAGACAGGTTAAACCATGCTATAATATCTAACTGGTTTATCAAGACAGGTTAAACTATGCTATCTTAGCTAACTGGTTTATCAAGACAGGTTAAACCATGCTATCATAGATAACTGGTTTATCAAGACAGGTTAAACCATGCTATCTTAGCTAACTGGTTTATCAGACAGGTTAAACCATGCTATCATAGATAACTGGTTTATCAAGACAAGGAGAACAACAGCCTCATTCTCCTCTCACAGACCATAGGTTTTAGGGATTATTAGAGACTCATTCGCCTCTCACAGACCATAGGTTTAGGATTATTAGAGACTCATTCTCCTCTCACAGACCATAGGTTTAGGGATTATTAGAGACTCATTGTACTCTCACAGATCATAGGTTTAGGGATTATTAGAGACTCATTCTCCTCTTACAGACCATAGGTTTAGGGATTATTAGAACCTCATTCTCCTCTCACAGACCATAGGTTTAGGGATTATTAGAGACTCATTCTCCTCTCACAGACCATAGGTTTAGATTTATTAGAGCCTCAGTGTACTCTCCACAAACCATAGGTTTAGGGATTATTAGAGACTCATTCTCCTCTCACAGACCATAGGTTTAGGGATTATTAGAGCCTCATTCTCCTCTCACAGACCATAGGTTTAGGGATTATTAGAGACTCATTCTCCTCTCACAGACCATAGGTTTAGGGATTATTAGAGACTCATTCTCCTCTCACAACACATAGGTTTAGGGATTATTAGAGACTCATTCTCCTCTCACAGACCATAGGTTTAGGGATTATTAGAGCCTCATTCTCCTCTCACAGACCATAGGTTTAGAGATTATTAGAGACTCATTCTCCTCTCACAGACCATAGTTTAGGGATTATTAGAGACTCTTTCTCCTCTCACAGACATAGGTTTTAGGGATTTTAGAGACTCATTCTCCTCTTACAGAACATAGTTTTAGGGATTATTAGAACCTCATTCTCCTCTCACAGACCATAGTTTAGGGATTATTAGAGACTCATTTTCTCCTCTCACAGACCATAGGTTTAGGGATATTAGAGCCTCAGTGTACTCTCACAGACCATGGTTTAGGGATTATTAGAGACTCATTCTCCTCTCACAGACAATAGGTTTAGGGATTATTAGAGACTCTATTGTACTCTCACAGACCATAGGTTTAGGGATTATTAGAGACTCATTCTCCTCTCACAGACCATAGGTTTAGGGATTGTTAGAGACTCATTCTCCTCTCACAGACCATAGGTTTAGGGATTATTAGAGCCTCAGTAACTCTCACAGACCATAGGTTTTAGGGATTATATAGAGCCTCAGTGTACTCTCACAGACCATAGGTTTAGGGATTATTAGAGACTCATTCTCCTCTCACAAACCATAGGTTTAGGGATTATTAGAGACTCATTCTCCTCTCACAGACCATAGGTTTAGGGATTATTAGAGACTCATTCTCCTCTCACAGACCATAGGTTTAGGGATTATTAGAGACTCATTCTCCTCTCACAGACCATAGGTTTAGGGATTATTAGAGACTCATTCTCCTCTCACAGACCATAGGTTTAGGGATTATTAGAGACTCATTCTCCTCTCACAGACCATAGGTTTAGGGATTATTAGAGACTCATTGTACTCTCACAGACCATAGGTTTAGGGATTATTAGAGACTCATTCTCCTCTCACAGACCATAGGTTTAGGGATTGTTAGAGACTCATTCTCCTCTCACAGACCATAGGTTTAGGGATTATTAGAGCCTCAGTATACTCTCACAGACCATAGGTTTAGGGATTATTAGAGCCTCAGTGTACTCTCACAGACCATAGGTTTAGGGATTATTAGAGACTCATTCTCCTCTCACAAACCATAGGTTTAGGGATTATTAGAGACTCATTCTCCTCTCACGACCATAGGTTTAGGGATTATTAGAGACTCATTCTCCTCTCACAGACCATAGGTTTAGGGATTATTAGAGACTCATTCTCCTCTCACAGACCATAGGTTTAGGGATTATTAGAACCTCATTCTCCTCTCACAGACCATAGTTTAGGGATTATTAGAGACTCATTCTCCTCTCACAGACCATAGGTTTAGGGATTATTAGAGCCTCAGTGTACTCTCACAGATCATAGGTTTAGGGATTATTAGAGACTCATTCTCCTCTTACAGACCATAGGTTTAGGGATTATTAGAACCTCATTCTCCTCTCACAGACCATAGGTTTAGGGATTATTAGAGACTCATTCTCCCCTCACAGACCATAGGTTTAGGGATTGTTAGAGACTCATTCTCCTCTCACAGACCATAGGTTTAGGGATTATTAGAGCCTCATTGTACTCTCCAAACCATAGGTTTAGGGATTATTAGAGACTCATTCGCCTCTCACAGACCATAGGTTTAGGGATTATTAGAGCCTCAGTGTACTCTCACAGACCATAGGTTTAGGGATTATTAGAGACTCATTCTCCTCTCACAGACCATAGGTTTGGGATTATTAGAGACTCATTCTCCTCTCACAGACCATAGGTTTAGGGATAATTAGAGACTCATTCACCTCTCACAGACAATAGGTTTAGAGATTATTAGAGACTCATTCTCCTCTCACAGACCATAGGTTTAGGGATTATTAGAGACTCATTATACTCTCACAGATCATAGGTTTAGGGATTATTAGAGACTCATTCTCCTCTCACAGACCATAGGTTTAGGGATTATTAGAACCTCATTCTCCTCTCACAGACCATAGTTTTAGGGATTATTAGAGACTCATTCTCCTCTCACAGACCATAGGTTTAGGGATTATTAGAGCCTCAGTGTACTCTCACAGACCATAGGTTTAGGGATTATTAGAGACTCATTCTCCTCTCACAGACCATAGGTTTAGGGATTATTAGAGACTCATTTTCCTCTCACAGACCATAGGTTTAGGGATTATTAGAGACTCATTCTCCTCTCACAGACCATAGGTTTAGGGATTATTAGAGACTCATTCTCCTCTCACAGACCATAGGTTTAGGGATTATTAGAGCCTCAGTATACTCTCACAAACCATAGGTTTAGGGATTATTAGAGACTCATTCTCCTCTCACAGACCATAGGTTTAGGGATAATTAGAGACTCATTCTCCTCTCACAAACCATAGGTTTAGGGATTATTAGAGACTCATTCTCCTCTCACAGACCATAGGTTTAGGGATTATTAGAGACTCATTCTCCTCTCACTGACCATAGGTTTAGGGATTATTAGAGACTCATTCTCCTCTCACAGACAATAGGTTTAGGGATTATTAGAGACTCATTGTACTCTCACAGATCATAGGTTTAGGGATTATTAGAGACTCATTCTCCTCTCACAGACCATAGGTTTAGGGATTATTAGACCTCATTCTCCTCTCACAGACCATAGGTTTAGGGATTATTAGAGACTCATCTCCTCTCACAGACCATAGGTTTAGGGATTATTAGAGCCTCAGTGTACTCTCACAGATCATAGGTTTAGGGATTATTAGAGACTCATTCTCCTCTTACAGACCATAGTTTAGGAGTTATTAAACCTCATTCTCCTCTCACAGACCATAGGTTTAGGGATTATTAAGACTCATTCTCCTCTCACAGACCATAGGTTTAGGGATTGTTAGAGACTCATTCTCCTCTCACAGACCAAGGTTTGGGATTATTAGAGCCTCAGTGTACTCTCACAGACCATAGGTTTTAGGGATTATTAGAGACTCATTCTCCTCTCACAAACCATAGGTTTAGGGATTATTAGAGACTCATTCTCCTCTCACAGACCATAGGTTTAGGGATTATTAGAGACTCATTCTCCTCTCACAGACCATAGGTTTAGGGATAATTAGAGACTCATTCTCCTCTCACAGACAATAGGTTTAGAGATTATTAGAGACTCATTCTCCTCTCACAGATCATAGGTTTAGGGATTATTAGAGACTCATTCTCCTCTCACAGACCATAGGTTTAGGGATTATTAGAGACTCATTCTCCTCTCACAGACAATAGGTTTAGGGATTATTAGAGACTCATTGTACTCTCACAGATCATAGGTTTAGGGATTATTAGAGACTCATTCTCCTCTCACAGACCATAGGTTTGGGATTATTAGAACCTCATTTTCCTCTCACAGACCATAGGTTTAGGATTATTAGAGACTCATTCTCCTCTCACAGACCATAGGTTTAGGGATTATTAAAGCCTCAGTGTACTCTCACAGACCATAGGTTTAGGGATTATTAGAGACTCATTCTCCTCTCACAGACCATAGGTTTAGGGATATTAGAGACTATTCTCCTCTCACAGACCATAGGTTTAGGGATTATTAGAGACTCATTCTCCTCTCAGACCATAGGTTTAGGGATTGTTAGAGACTCATTCTCCTCTCACAGACCATAGGTTTAGGGATTATTAGAGCCTCATTGTACTCTCACAAACCATAGGTTTAGGGATTATTAGAGACTCATTCGCCTCTCACAGACCATAGGGTTAGGGATTGTTAGAGACTCATTCTCCTCTCACAGACCATAGGTTTAGGGATTATTAGAGCCTCAGTGTACTCTCACAGACCATAGGTTTAGGGATTATTAGAGACTCCTTCTCCTCTCACAAACCATAGTTTTAGGGATTATTAGAGACTCATTCTCCTCTCACAGACCATAGGTTTAGGGATTATTAGAGACTCATTCTCCTCTCACAGACAATAGGTTTAGAGATTATTAGAGACTCATTCTCCTCTCACAGACCAAGGTTTAGGGATTATTAGAGACTCATTATACTCTCACAGACCATAGGTTTAGGGATTATTAGAGACTCATTCTCCTCTCACAGACCATAGGTTTAGGGATTATTAGAACCTCATTCTCCTCTCACAGACCATAGGTTTAGGGATATTAGAGACTCATTCTCCTCTCACAGACCATAGGTTTAGGGATTATTAGAGCCTCAGTGTACTCTCACGACCATAGGTTTAGGGATTATTAGAGACTCATTCTCCTCTCACAGACCATAGGTTTAGGGATTATTAGAGACTCATTTTCCTCTCACAGACCATAGTTTAGGGATTATTAGAGACTATTCTCCTCTCACAGACCATAGGTTTAGGGATTATTAGAGACTCATTCTCCTCTCACAGACCATAGGTTTGGGATTATTAGAGCCTCAGTATACTCTCACAAACCATAGGTTTAGGGATTATTAGAGCCTCAGTGTCCTCTCCAGACCATAGGTTTAGCGATAATTAGAGACTCATTCTCCTCTCACAAACCATAGGTTTTAGGGATTGTTAGAGACTCATTCTCCTCTCACAGACCATAGGTTTAGGGATTATTAGAGACTCATTCTCCTCTCACTGACCATAGGTTTAGGGATTATTAGAGACTCATTCTCCTCTCACAGACAATAGGTTTAGGGATTATTAGAGACTCATTGTACTCTCACAGATCATAGGTTTAGGGATTATTAGAGACTCATTCTCCTCTCACAGACCATAGGTTTGGGATTATTAGAACCTCATTCTCCCTCTCACAGACCATAGGTTTAGGGATTATTAGAGACTCATTCTCCTCTCACAGACCATAGGTTTAGGGATTTTAGAGCCCTCAGTGTACTCTCACAGATCATAGGTTTTAGGGATTATTAGAGACTCATTCTCCTCTTACAGACCATAGGTTTAGGGATTTAAACCTCATTCTCCTCTCACAGACCATAGGTTTAGGGATTATTAGAGACTCATTCTCCTCTCACAGACCATAGTTTAGGGATTGTTAAGACTCATTCTCCTCTCACAGACCATAGGTTTAGGGATTATTAGAGCCTCAGTGTACTCTCACAGACCATAGGTTTAGGGATTATTAGAGACTCACTTCTCCTCTCCAAAAAAACCATAGGTTTAGGGATTATTAGAGACTCATTCTCCTCATCACGACCATAGGTTTAGGGATTATTAGAGACTCATTTCCCTTCACAGACCATAGGTTTAGGGATAATTAGAGACTCATTCTCCTCTCACAGACAATAGGTTTGAGAGATTATAGAGACTCATTCTCCTCTCACAGACATAGGTTTAGGGATTATTAGAGACTCATTCTCCTCTCACAGACCAAGGTTTAGGGATTATTAGAGACTCATTTCCTCTCACAGACAATAGTTTAGGGATTATTAGAGATTCATTTCTCTCACAGATCATAGGTTTAGGGATTATTAGAGACTCATTTCTCCTCTCACAGACCATAGTTTAGGGATTATTAGAACCTCATTTTCCTCTCACAGACCATAGGTTTAGGGATTATTTAGAAGACTCATTTCCCTCTCACAGACCATAGGTTTAGGGATTATTAGAGCCTCAGTGTACTCTCTCACGACATAAGGTTTAGGGATTATTAGAGACTCATTCTCCTCTCACGACCATAGGTTTAGGGATTATTAGAGACTCATTTCCTCTCACGACCATAGGTTTAGGGATTATTAGAGACTCATTCTCCTCTCACAGACCATAGTTTAGGGATTTTAGAGACTCATTCTCCTCTCACAGACCATAGTTTTTAGGATTATTAGAGACCTCATTGTACTCTCACAAACCATAGGTTTAGGGATTATTAGAGACTCATTTCCTCTCACAGACATAGGGTAGGATTGTAGAGACTCATTCTCCTCTCACGACCATATTTAGGATTATAGAGCCTCAGTGTACTCTCACAGACCATAGGTTTAGGGATTATTAGAGACTCCTTCTCCTCTCACAAACCATAGTTTTAGGGATTATTAGAGACTCATTCCCTCTCACAGACCATAGGTTTAGGATTATTAGAGACCATTCTCCTCTCACAACACCATAGGTTTAGGGATTATTAGAGACTCATTCTCCTCTCACAGACCATAGGTTTGGGATTATTAGGACTCATTCTCCTCTCACGACCATAGGTTTAGGGATTTTAGAGACTCATTCTCCTCTCACAGACCATAGTTTAGGGATTATTAGAGCCCATTACTCTCACAGATCATAGGTTTTAGGGATTATTAGAGACTCATTCTCCTCTCACAGACCATAGGTTTAGGGATTATTAGAGACCTCATTCTCCTCTCACAGACACATGAGTTTAGGGATTATTAGAGACTCATTCTCCTCTCAAGACCATAGGTTTAGGGATTATTAGAGCACTCAGTGTACTCTCCACAGACATAGGTTTAGGGATTATTAGAACTCATTCTCCTCTCACAGACCTAGGTTTAGGATTATTAGAGACTCATTCTCCTACTCACAAACCAAGGTTAGGGATTATTAAGACTCATTCTCCTCTCACAGACCATAGGTTTAGGGATTATTAGAGCCTCATTCTCCTCTCACAGACCATAGGTTTAGGGATTATTAGAGCTCATTCTCCTCTCACAACATAGTTTTAGGATTATTAGAGACTCATCTCCTCCACAGACATGTTAGGGATTATTAGAGACTCATTTACTCTCCAGACATAGGGTTTAGGGATTTTGAGACTCATTCTCCTCTCACAGACACATAGGTTAGGGATTATTAGAGACTCTTCTCCTCTCACAGACCATAGGTTTAGGGATTATAGAGACTCATTCTCCTCTAACACCATAGGTTTTAGGGATTATAGAGACTCATTCTCCTCTCACAGACCATAGGTTTAGGGATTATTAGAGACTCATTCTCCTCTCACAGCAAGGTTTAGGATATTAGCCTCATTCTCTCACAGACCATAGTTTAGGGATTATTAGAGACTCATTCTCCATCTCACAGACCATAGGTTTAGGGATTATTAGAGACTCATTGTACTCTCCACAGACTACTAGGTTTAGGGATTATTAGAGACCTCATTCTCCTCTCACAGACCATAGGTTTTAGGGATTTTAGAACTCATTCTCCTCTCACAGACCATAGGTTAGGGATTATTAGAGCCTCATTTCCTCTCACAGACCATAGGTTAGGGATTATTAGAGCCTCATGTACTCTCACAGACCATAGTTTAGGGATTATTAGAGACTCATTCTCCTCTCACAGACCATAAGGTTTGGGATTATTAGAGACTCATTCTCCTCTCACAGACCATAGGTTTAGGGATTATTAGAGACTCATTCTCTCTCACAGACCATAGGTTTAGGGATATTAGAGACTCATTCTCCTCTCACAGACAATAGGTTTAGGGATTATTAGAGCCTCAGTGTTACTCTCACAGATCATAGGTTTAGGGATTATTAGAGACTCATTCTCCTCTCACAGACCATAGGTTTAGGGATTATTAGAACCTCATTCTCCTCTCACAGCCATAGTTTTAGGGATTATTAAGACTCTTCTCCTCTCACAGACCATAGGTTTAGGGATTATGAGCCTCATGTACTCTCACAGACATAGTTTAGGGATTATTAGAGACTCATTCTCCTCTACAGACCATAGGTTTAGGATTATTAGAACCTCATTCTCCTCTCACAGACCATAGGTTTAGGATTATTAGAGGACTCTTCTCCCCTCACAGACCATCAGTTTAGGATTTTAGAGACTCATTCTCCTCTCACAGACCATAGGTTTAGGGATTATTAGAGCCTCATTGTACTCTCACAACCCATAGGTTTAGGGATATTTAGAGACTCATTCCCTCTCACAGACCATAGGTTTAGGGATTTTAGAGTCATTCTCCACAGACCTAGTTTAGGGATTTAGAGCCTATTCCTCTCACAGACCATAGGTTTAGGATTATTAGAGACTCATTCTCCTCTCACAGACCATGGTTTAGGGTAATTAGAGACTCATTCACCTCTCACAGACACATAGGTTTAGGATTATTAGAGACCTTCTCCTCTCACAGACCATAGGTTAGGGATTTATTAGAGACTCATTTCCTCTCACAGACCATAGGTTTAGGGATTATTAGGACTCATTCTCCTCTCCCACAGACCATAGGTTTAGGGATTATTAGAGACTCATTCTCCTCTCACAGACCATAGGTTTTGGGGATTTAAGACTCATTCTCCTCTCACAGACCATAGGTTTAGGGATTATTAGAGACTCATTCTCTCACAGACCATAGGTTTAGGGATTATTAGAGCTCATTCTCCTCTCACAGACCATAGGGTTTAGGGATTTATGAGACTCATTTCCTCTCACAACCATAGGTTTAGGGATTATTAGAGACTCATTCTCTCTCACAGAACCATAGGTTTAGGGATTTTAGAGACTCATTTCTCTCACAGACATAGGTTTAGGGTTATTAGAGACTCATTCTCCTCTCACAGACCATAGGTTAGGGATTATTAGAACCTCATTTTCCTCTCACAGACCAATAGTTTAGGGATTATTAGAGACTCATTCTCCTCTCACAGACCATAGGTTTAGGGATTATTAGAGCCTCAGTTACTCTCCCAGACATAGTTTAGGGTTATTAGAGCTCATTCTCCTTCACAGACCATAGGTTTAGGGATTATTAGAGACTCATTCTCCCTCACAAACCAAGGTTTAGGGATTATTAGAGACTCATTCTCCTCTCACAGACATAGGTTTGGGATTATTAGAGCCTCATTCTCCTCTCACAGACCATAGGTTTAGGGATTATAGAGACTCTTCTCCTCTCACAGACCATAGGTTTAGAGATTATTAGAGACTCATTCTCCTCTCACAGACCATAGGTTTAGGGATTATTAGAGACTCATTTATCTCACAGACATGAGTTTAGGGATTATTAGAGACTCATTCTCCTCTCACCGACATAGGTTTAGGGATATTAGAGACTCTTTCTCCTCTCACAGACATAGGTTTAGGATTATTAGAGACTCATTCTCCTCTCACAGACCATAGGTTTAGGGATTATTAGAACCTCATTCTCCTCTCACAGACCATAGGTTTAGAGGATTATTGAGACTCATTCTCCTCTCACAGACCATAGGTTTAGGGATATTAGAGCCTCATTGTATACTCTCACAGACATAGGTTTAGGGATTATTAGAGACTCGTTCTCCTCCCACAGACCATAGGTTTAGGATTATTGAGACCATTACTTCACAGACCATAGGTTTTAGGGATTATTAGAGACTCATTCTCCTCTCACAGACCATAGGTTTAGGGATTGTTATAGACTCATTCTCCTCTCACAGACCATAGGTTTAGGATTATTAGAGCCTCATATATCTCTCACAGACATAGGTTTGAGGGATGTATTAGAGCCTCATTGTACTCTCACAGACCATAGGTTTAGTGATTTTAGAGACTCATTCTCCTCTCACAAACCATAGGTTTAGGATTATAGAGACTACATTCTCCTCTCACAGACATAGGTTAGGGGATTATTAGAGACTCATTCTCCTCTCACAGACCATAGGTTTAGGGATTATTAGAGACCATTCTCCTCTCACAGACAATAGGTTTAGGGATTATTAGAGACTCATGTACTCTCACAGATCATAGGTTTAGGGATTATTAGAGACTCATTCTCCTCTCACAGACCATAGGTTTAGGGATTATTCGAACCTCATTCTCCTCTCACAGACCATAGTTTAGGGATTATTAGAGACTCATTCCCTCTCACATCCATATGGTTAGGATTATTAGAGCTCAGTGTACTCTCAACAGATCATAGGTTAGGGTATTAGAGACTCATTCTCTCTTACAGACCATAGTTGGGTATTATTAGAACCTCATTCTCCTCTCCACGACCATAGGTTTAGGGATTATAGAGACTCATTCTCCCTCACAGACCATAGGTTTAGGGATTGTTAGAGACTCATTCTCCTCTCACGACCATGGGAGGTTTTAGGATTATTAGAAGCCTGATTGTACTCTCACAAACCATAGGTTTAGGGATCTTAGAGACTCATACGCCTCTCACAGACCATGGTTTAGGATTTTAGAGCCTCAGTGTACTCTCACAGACCAATAGATTTTTAGGGATTATTTAGAGACTCATTTCCTCTCACAGACCATAGGTTTAGGGATTATTAGAGACTCATTCTCCTCTCACAGAACCATAGGTTTGGGATAATTAGAGACTCATTCCCTCTCACAGACAATAGGTTTAGAGATTATTAGAGACTCATTCCTCTCTCACAGACCATAGGTTTAGGGATTATTAGAGACTCATTATACTCTCACAGACCATAGTTTAGGGATTATTAGAGCTCATTCTCCTCTCACAGACCATAGGTTTAGGGATTATTGAACCTCATCTCCTCTCACAGACATAGGTTTAGGGATTATTAGAGACTCATTCTCCTCACAGACCATAGGTTTAGGGATTATTAGAGCCTCAGTTGTACTCTCACAGACATAGGTTTTAGGGATTATAGAGACTCATTCTCCTCTACAGACCATAGGTTAGGGATTATTAGAGACTCATTCTCCTCTCACAGACCATAGGTTTAGGGATTTATTAGAGACTCATTCTCCTCTCACAGACCATAGGTTTAGGGATTGTTAGAGACTCATTTGTCCTCTCACAGACCATAGGTTTAGGGATTATTAGAGCCTCATGTATACTCTCACAAACCATAGGTTTAGGGATATTAGAGGACTCATTCTCCTCTCACAGACCTAGGTTAGGGATTATTAGAGACCATTCTCCTCTCACAGACCATAGGTTTAGGGATATTAGAGACTCATTCCCTCTCACAGACATAGTTTAGAGAGTTAGTTAGAGACTCATTCTCCTCTCTGACAGACAATAGTGTTTAGGGATTAGTTAGACGACTCATTGTACCTCATCACAGATGATAGGTTTCAGGATTATTAGAGACTCAGTATCTCCTCCCAACTCATAGGTTTAGGGATTATTAGAACCTCATTCTCCTCTCACAGACCATAGGTTTAGGATATTAGGAGACTCATTCTCCCTCTCACAAGGACCACATAGTGTTAGGGATTTAATAGACTCGCTGTCTCCCTCACAGACCATAGGTTATGGGATTATTAGAGACTCATTCTCCTCTCACTGACCATAGGTTTTAGGATTATTAGAGACTCATTCCTCTAACATCCACCTAACATATGGTCTGTGAGAAGGAGAATGAGTCTCTAATAATCCCTAAACCTATTGGTCGTGAGAGGAGATGAGTCTCTAATAATCCCTAAACCTATGGTCTGTGAGAGGAGAATGAGTCTTTAATAATCCTAAACCTATGGTTTGTGAGAGGAGAATGAGTCTCTATTATCCCTAACCTAATGTCTGTGAGAGGGACATGAGTCTCTAATAATCCCTAACCTATTGTTTGAGAGTGAACATGAGCTCTAATAATCCCTAAACCTTCGGTCTGTGAAGGAGAATGGGTCTCTACATAATACCCTAAACCTATGATCTGTGAGAGGAGCAATGGTCTCTAATAATCCTAAACGCTATGTGCTGTGAGAGGTGAATGGTCTCTAATTATCCCTAAGAAGCCTATGGTTTGTGAGAGGAAGAATAGTCTCTACATATCCCTAACCTATGGTGCCTGTGAGTAGGAGAATGAGTCTCTAATAATCCTAAACCTATGGTTTGTGAGGAGATATGAGGCTCTAATAATCCCTAACTATCTGTGGTACATGGTGTCTATCTACCTGCTAGGGAGAATGAGTCTCTAACAATCCCTAAACCTATGTCTGTGAGAGGAAGATAGAGTCTCAATAACCTAAACCTAGGTCTGTGAGCAGGATGAGGTCTCTAATAATCCTAAACCTATGGTCTCTGTGAAGGAGAAATGAGTCTCAATATCCCTAAACCTATGGATCTGTGAGAGTAATACTGAGGCTCTAAAATCTAAACCTATTGTCATGTGAGGAGAATGAGTCTCTAATAATCCCTAAACCTGGTCTGTGAGAGGAGAATGAGGTTCTAATACCTAAACCTATGGTCTGTGAGAGGAGAATGAGTCTCTAATAATCTAAACCTATGGATCCTGTGAGTATACTGAGTCTCTAATAATCCTAACACTATGGTCTGTGAGCAGAGAATGAGTCTCTAATAATCTCTAAACCTTTGGTCTATTGAGAGTGAAATGGTCTCTAATTATCCCTAAAACCTTGGTCTGTGAGAGGTAGATGAGTCTCTACATACCCAAACCTATGGGTTCGTGAGAGGAAATGAGTCTCCTAATAATCCAAATCCGATGTCTGTGAGAGGACCTGGGCCTCTAATAATCCCTAACCTATGGTCTTGTGAGAGCGATAACTGAGCTCTAATGATCCCTAAACCTATGGTTGTGAGAGTACGATGGGCTCTAATATCCTAAACCTATGGTCCTGTGGAGAGGTAATGAGTCCTAACAATCCCTATACCTATGGTCTGTGAGGGAGAAATGAGTCTCTAATTAATCCCTAAACCTATTGGTCCCTGTGAGAGGATGAGTTCATATATAAAAGTCTGTAGAGAGCTCCAATAATCATAAACCTTGATCTGTGAGAGTACACTGAGGCTCTATAGAATCCCTAACCTATGGTCTGTGAGAGGAGAGAGTCCTCATAATCCCTAAAACTATGGCTGTGAGAGGAGAATGAGAGTTCTAATAGATCCCTAAAACCTATGGTCTGTGTAGAGGAGAATGAGTCCTCTAATATTCCTTCCCTAAACCTAATATTCTGGAGAGTAGATGAGGTCTCAATAATCCTAAACCTATGCTGTGAGAAGGAGATGAGTCTCTATAATCTCTAAACCTATGGTCTGTGAGAGGTGAATGAGTCCTCCTAATATCCCTAAACACATATGGTCTGTGAAGGGAGAATGAGTCTCTAATAATCCCTAACCTATGGTTTGTGAGAGGAGAAGAGTCTCTAATAATCCCTAACCTATGGTCTGTGAGAGTAACTGAGGCTCTAATACTCCCGTAAACCTATGGTCTGTGAGAGTAGTACATGGGACTCTAATCAATCCGCTAACCCTATGGTCTGTGAGAGGCGAATAGTCTCTTAAAATCCCTACAACTTGGTCTTGTGAGCAGGACAATGAGTCTCTAATAATCCTAATCCTATGTCTTGAAGACAATGAGTCTCCTAACAATCCCTGAACCTATGGTCTGTGAGAGAGAATGAGTCTCTATAATCCCTAACTATGGTCTGTGAGAGAGATATCATATCCTAACTATGCGGAGGGGTTGATCTCTAATAATCCCTAAACCTATGGTCCTGTGAGAGAGCACTGAGCCTCTAATAATCCCTAAACTATGGCTGTAGAGGAGAATGAGTTCTACTATCCTAAACGCTATGGTCTGTAGAGGAGAAAATGAGTCTCTAATATCCTAAACCTATGGTCTGTGAGAGGAAAGATCTCTAATAATCCTAAGACCTATGGATCTGTGGAGGAGCAATGAGTCTCTATAATCCCTAAACCTATCTTGTCTGTGATGAGAGAATGAGTCTCTAATATAAGCCCTAACCTATGGTCTGTGAGAGGAGAATGAGTCTGCTAATAATCCTAAACCCTTAGTACTGTGAGAGGAGAATGAGTCTCTAATAATCCTAAACTA
>NW_024061254.1:132500-135973 GCF_016432855.1 Salvelinus namaycush
TAATAATCCCTAAACCTATGGTCTGTGAGAGGAGAATGAGTCTCTAATATCCTAAATCTAATGGTTTTGGGGAGGATAATGTGTTCTAATAATTCCTAACCCTATGGTCTGTGAGAGAGAATGAGTCTCTAATATCCCTAACCTATGATCTGTGAGAGTAGATGGTCTCTATAATCCTAACCTATTGTCTGTGGAGAGGGAATAGTCTCTAATAATCCCTAAACCTATGGTCAGTGAGAGGAGATGATACTCTAATAATCCCTAAACCTATGGTCTGTGAGAGGAGAATGAGTCTCTAATATCCTAAACCTATGGTTTTGTGAGAGGAGAATGAGTCTCTAATATCCCTAAACCTATGGTCTGTGAGAGGAGAATGATCCTCTAATAATCCCTAAAACTATGGTTTTGAGAGGAAAGGAGTCTCTAATATCCCTAAACCTATGGTCTGTGAGGTACACTGAGGCTCTAATAATCCCTAAACCTAGGTCTGTGAGAGGAAGAATGAGTCTCTACATTCCCTAACCCTATGTCTGTGAGAGGCGAATGAGTCTCTAATAATCCTAAACCTAGGGTTTGTGAGAGTACCAATGAGGCTCTAATAATCCCTAAACCTATGGTCTGTGGAGAGGAGAAATGAGTTCTCTAACAATCCCTAACCTATGGTCTGTGAGAGGAGAATGAGTCTCTAATAATCCCTAAACTATGTCTGTGAGAGGAGAATGAGTCTCTAATAATCCCTAACCTATGGTCTGTGAGAGGAAATGAGTCTCTAATAATCCCTAAACCTATGGTCTGGTGAGAGTACACACTGAGTCTCTAATAATCCCTAAACCTATGGTCTTGAGAGGAGAATGAGTCTCTAATAATCCCTAAACCTATGGTCTGTGGAGCGGAAATGAGGTTCTAATAATCCCTAAACCTATGGTCTGTGAGAGGAGTAATGAGTCTCTTATAATCCCTAAACCTATGATCGGAGGAGTACAATGCGTCTCTAATAATCCTAACCTATTGTCTGTGAGAGGAAAAATGAGTCTCTATGATCCCTAAAACCTATGTCTGTGAGAGGAGAATGCGTGGGGGGGGGGTTGGGGTCTCTAATAATCCCTAAACCTATGATCTGTGAGAGGAGAATGAGTCTCTAATAATCTCTAAACCCTATGTCTTTGAGAGGAGAATGAGTCTCTAATTCTCCCTAACCTATGGTCTGTGAGAGGAGAATGAGTCTCATAATCCTAACCTATGGTCTGTGAGAGGAGAATGAGTCTCTAATAATCCCTAAACCTATGTTTGTGAGAGGAGAATGAGTCTCTAATAATCCCTAAACCTATGGTCTGTGAGAGTCCAACCTGAGGCTCTAATATCCTAAACCTATGTCTGTGAGAGGAGAATGAGTCTCTAACAATCCCTAAACCTATGGTCTGTGAGAGGAGAATGAGTCTCTAATATCCTAAACCTATGGTCCTGTGAGAGAGATGAAGGTTTTTAATAATCCCTAAACCTCATGGTCTGTAAGAGGATAATGAGGTCTCTAATAATCCCTAAACCTATGATCTGTGGAGTACAACTGAGGCTCTAATATCCCTAAACCTATGGTCTGTGAGAGGAGAATGAGTCTCTAATAATCCCTAACCTATGGTCTGGAGAGGAAATGAGGTTCTATAATCCCTAAACCTATGGTCTGTGAGAGGAAGAATGAGTCTCTAATAATCCCTAACCTATGATCTTGTGAAGTACAATGAGTCTCTAATATCCCTAAACCATTGTCTGTGAGAGGAGAATGAGTCTCTAATATCCCGAAACTATGGTCAGTGAGAGGAGCATGATCTCTATAATCCCTAAATCTATGGTCTGTGAGAGATAATGAGTCCTCTAACAATCCTAAACCATGGTTTGTGAGAGGAGAATGATCTCCCTAATTACCGCTAAACCTATGGTCTGCTGAGAGTCACTGAGGCTCTAATATCCCTAAACCTATGGTTTTGTGAGAGTATACTGAGGCTCTAATAATCCCTAAACCTATGGTCTGTGAGAGAGAATGAGTCTCTAAGAATCCCTACCTATGGTCTGTGAAGGAGAATGAGTCTCTAATAAGCCCTAAACCTATGTCTGTGAGAGGAAAATGATCCTCTAATAATCCCTAAACTATGGTCTGGGAGAGGGAATGAGGTCTCTAATAATCCCCTAAACCCTATGGTCTGTGAGAGTACACTGAGGCTCTAATAATCCCTAAACCTATGGTCTGTGAGAGGAGAATGAGTCTCTAATACTCCCTAAACCTATGTCTGTGGAGGAGAATGAGGTTCTAATGATCCTACACCTATGGTCTGTGAGAGGAGAATGAGTCTCTAATAATCCCTAAACTATGAATCTGTGAGAGCGTAATATGAGTCTCTAATAATCCCTAAACCTATGGTCTGTGGAGGTAATGAGTCTCTATAATCTCTAAACCTATTGTCTGTGAGAGGTGGAATGAGTCTCTACTTATCCCTAAACCTAGGGTCTGTGGAGGAGAATGAGTCTCTAATAATCCCTAAAACTATGGTTTTGTGAGAGGAGAAGGAGTCTCTAATAATCCCTAAACTATGGTCTGTGAGAGTAGCCTGAGGCTCTAATAATCCCTAAACCTATGGTCTGTGAGAGGAGAATGAGTCTCTAACAATCCCTAACCCTATGTTCTGTGAGAGGCGAATGAGTCCGAATAATCCCTAAAAAAAAAACCCTTATGGTTTTGTGAGAGTACAATGGGCTCTAATATCCCTAACTAGGTCTTGTGAGGGAGAATGAGTCCTAACATCTCATAAACTATGGTCTGTGAGCGGAGAATGAGTCTCTAATATCCTAAACCTATGGTCTGTGAGAGAGAATGAGTCCTCTACAATAATCCCTAAACTTATGGTCTGTGAGAGGAGAATGATCTCTAATACTCCCTAAACCTATGGTCTGTGAGATTAACCGAGGCTCTATAATCCCTACACCCTTATGGTCTGTGAGAGGAGAATGAGAGTCTCTAATAAATCCCTAAACATGGTCTGTGAGAGGAAAATTGAGGTTCTAATAATCCCAAACCTATGGTCTGTGAGAAGAAGAGTCTCTCATAACCTAAACCTATGATCTGTGAGAGTACAATGAGTCTCTAAAATCCCTAAACCTTATTGTCTGTGAGAGGAGAATGAGTCTCTAATAATCCCTAAACCTATGGGTCTGTAGAGGAGAATATCTCTAATAATCCCTAAACTATGATCTGTGGAGAGAGAATGAGTCCTCTAATAATCTCTAAACCTATTGTCTGTGAGAGGAGAATGAGTCTCTATTATCCTAAACCTATTGGTCTGTGAGAGGAGAAGAGTTCTCTAATATCCTAAAACCTATGGCTGGTGAGAGGAGAATGAGTCTCTAATATCCTAAACCTATGGTTTGTGAAGGAGAATGAGTCTCTAATACCCTAAACCTATGGTCCTGTGAGAGTACACTGA
>NW_024061254.1:136073-163483 GCF_016432855.1 Salvelinus namaycush
TTCTATTAGAATAGAGTCTAGTACTTTAGAACAGAGTCTAGTACTGTAGAAACAGGGTGTAGACCTGTAGATTATATTAGAATAGAGTCTAGTAAGGTAGAACAGGATGTAGACCTGTAGATTATATTGGAACAGAGACTAGTACTGTAGATTCTATTAGAACAGAGTCTAGTACTGTAGAATAGAGTCTAGTACTGTAGATTCTATTAGAACAGAGTCTAGTACTGTTGAACAGGGTGTAGACCTGTAGATTATATTAGAATAGAGTCTAGTACTGTAGATTATATTAGAATAGAGTCTAGTACTGTAGAACAGGGTGTAGACCTGTAGATTATATTAGAATAGAGTCTAGTACTGTTGAACAGGGTGTAGACCTGTAGATTATATTAGAACAGAGTCTAGTACTTCAGATTATATATGAGGCTCTAATAATCCCTAAACCTATGGTCTGTGAGAGGAGAATGAGTCTCTAACAATCCCTAAACCTATGGTCTGTGAGAGGAGAATGAGTCTCTAATAATCCCTAAACCTATGGTCTGTGAGAGGAGAATGAGGTTCTAATAATCCCTAAACCTATGGTCTGTAAGAGGAGAATGAGTCTCTAATAATCCCTAAACCTATGATCTGTGAGAGTACACTGAGGCTCTAATAATCCCTAAACCTATGGTCTGTGAGAGGAGAATGAGTCTCTAATAATCCCTAAACCTATGGTCTGTGAGAGGAGAATGAGGTTCTAATAATCCCTAAACCTATGGTCTGTGAGAGGAGAATGAGTCTCTAATAATCCCTAAACCTATGATCTGTGAGAGTACAATGAGTCTCTAATAATCCCTAAACCTATTGTCTGTGAGAGGAGAATGAGTCTCTAATAATCCCTAAACCTATGGTCAGTGAGAGGAGAATGAGTCTCTAATAATCCCTAAACCTATGGTCTGTGAGAGGAGAATGAGTCTCTAACAATCCCTAAACCTATGGTTTGTGAGAGGAGAATGAGTCTCTAATTATCGCTAAACCTATGGTCTGTGAGAGGACACTGAGGCTCTAATAATCCCTAAACCTATGGTTTGTGAGAGTATACTGAGGCTCTAATAATCCCTAAACCTATGGTCTGTGAGAGGAGAATGAGTCTCTAATAATCCCTAAACCTATGGTCTGTGAGAGGAGAATGAGTCTCTAATAATCCCTAAACCTATGGTCTGTGAGAGGAAAATGAGTCTCTAATAATCCCTAAACCTATGGTCTGTGAGAGGAGAATGAGTCTCTAATAATCCCTAAACCTATGGTCTGTGAGAGTACACTGAGGCTCTAATAATCCCTAAACCTATGGTCTGTGAGAGGAGAATGAGTCTCTAATAATCCCTAAACCTATGGTCTGTGAGAGGAGAATGAGGTTCTAATGATCCCTAAACCTATGGTCTGTGAGAGGAGAATGAGTCTCTAATAATCCCTAAACCTATGATCTGTGAGAGTATAATGAGTCTCTAATAATCCCTAAACCTATGGTCTGTGAGAGGAGAATGAGTCTCTAATAATCTCTAAACCTATTGTCTGTGAGAGGTGAATGAGTCTCTAATTATCCCTAAACCTATGGTCTGTGAGAGGAGAATGAGTCTCTAATAATCCCTAAACCTATGGTCTGTGAGAGGAGAATGAGTCTCTAATAATCCCTAAACCTATGGTCTGTGAGAGTACACTGAGGCTCTAATAATCCCTAAACCTATGGTCTGTGAGAGGCGAATGAGTCTCTAATAATCCCTAAACCTATGGTTTGTGAGAGTACAATGAGGCTCTAATAATCCCTAAACCTATGGTCTGTGAGAGGAGAATGAGTCTCTAACAATCCCTAAACCTATGGTCTGTGAGGGGAGAATGAGTCTCTAATAATCCCTAAACCTATGGTCTGTGAGAGGAGAATGAGGTTCTAATAATCCCTAAACCTATGGTCTGTAAGAGGAGAATGAGTCTCTAATAATCCCTAAACCTATGATCTGTGAGAGTACACTGAGGCTCTAATAATCCCTAAACCTATGGTCTGTGAGAGGAGAATGAGTCTCTAATAATCCCTAAACCTATGGTCTGTGAGAGGAGAATGAGGTTCTAATAATCCCTAAACCTATGGTCTGTGAGAGGAGAATGAGTCTCTAATAATCCCTAAACCTATGGTCTGTGAGAGGAGAATGAGTCTCTAATAATCCCTAAACCTATGGTCTGTGAGAGGAGAATGAGTCTCTAATAATCCCTAAACCTATGGTTTGTGAGAGGAGAATGAGTCTCTAATAATCCCTAAACCTATGGTCTGTGAGAGTACACTGAGGCTCTAATAATCCCTAAACCTATGGTCTGTGAGAGTATACTGAGGCTCTAATAATCCCTAAACCTATGGTCTGTGAGAGGAGAATGAGTCTCTAACAATCCCTAAACCTATGGTCTGTGAGAGGAGAATGAGTCTCTAATAATCCCTAAACCTATGGTCTGTGAGAGTACAATGAGTCTCTAATAATCCCTAAACCTATGGTCTGTGAGAGGAGAATGAGTCTCTAATAATCCCTAAACCTATGGTCTGTGAGAGGAGAATGAGGTTCTAATAATCCCTAAACCTATGGTCTGTGAGAGGAGAATGAGTCTCTAATAATCCCTAAACCTATGGTCTGTGAGAGGAGAATGAGTCTCTAATAATCCCTAAACCTATGGTCTGTGAGAGGAGAATGAGTCTCTAATAATCCCTAAACCTATGGTTTGTGAGAGGAGAATGAGTCTCTAATAATCCCTAAACCTATGGTCTGTGAGAGTACACTGAGGCTCTAATAATCCCTAAACCTATGGTCTGTGAGAGTATACTGAGGCTCTAATAATCCCTAAACCTATGGTCTGTGAGAGGAGAATGAGTCTCTAACAATCCCTAAACCTATGGTCTGTGAGAGGAGAATGAGTCTCTAATAATCCCTAAACCTATGGTCTGTGAGAGTACAATGAGTCTCTAATAATCCCTAAACCTATGGTCTGTGAGAGGAGAATGAGTCTCTAATAATCCCTAAACCTATGGTCTGTGAGAGTACACTGAGGCTCTAATAATCCCTAAACCTATGGTCTGTGAGAGGAGAATGAGTCTCTAATAATCCCTAAACCTATGGTCTGTGAGAGGAGAATGAGGTTCTAATAATCCCTAAACCTATGGTCTGTAAGAGGAGAATGAGTCTCTAATAATCCCTAAACCTATGGTCTGTGAGAGGAGAAAGAGTCTCTAATAATCCCTAAACCTATGGTCTGTGAGAGGAGAATGAGTCTCTAATAATCTCTAAACCTATGGTCTGTGAGAGGAGAATGAGGCTCTAATAATCCCTAAACCTATGGTCTGTGAGAGGAGAATGAGTCTCTAATAATCCCTAAACCTATGGTTTGTGAGAGGAGAATGAGTCTCTAATAATCCCTAAACCTATGGTCTGTGAGAGGAGAATGAGTCTCTAATAATCCCTAAACCTATGGTCTGTGAGAGGAGAATGAGGCTCTAATAATCCCTAAACCTATGGTCTGTGAGAGGAGAATGAGTCTCTAATAATCCCTAAACCTATGGTCTGTGAGAGTACACTGAGGCTCTAATAATCCCTAAACCTATGGTCTGTGAGAGGAGAATGAGTCTCTAATAATCCCTAAACCTATGGTCTGTGAGAGGAGAATGAGGTTCTAATAATCCCTAAACCTATGGTCTGTAAGAGGAGAATGAGTCTCTAATAATCCCTAAACCTATGATCTGTGAGAGTACAATGAGTCTCTAATAATCCCTAAACCTATGGTCTGTGAGAGGAGAATGAGTCTCTAATAATCCCTAAACCTATGGTCTGTGAGAGGCGAATGAGTCTCTAATAATCCCTAAACCTATGGTCTGTGAGAGGAGAATGAGGCTGTTGTTCTCCTTGTCTTGATAAACCAGTTATCTATGATAGCATGGTTTAACCTGTCTTGATAAACCAGTTAGCTAAGATAGCATGGTTTAACCTGTCTTGATAAACCAGTTATCTATGATAGCATGGTTTAACCTGTCTTGATAAACCAGTTAGCTAAGATAGCATGGTTTAACCTGTCTTGATAAACCAGTTAGATATTATAGCATGGTTTAACCTGTCTTGATAAACCAGTTAGATATTATAGCATGGTTTAACCTGCCTTGATAAACCAGTTAGATATTATAGCATGGTTTAACCTGTCTTGATAAACCAGTTAGATATTATAGCATGGTTTAACCTGTCTTGATAAACCAGTTGTGAAAGTATGGTATGGTAGCTGTAATGGCATAATAGCTGTAATGGTAGGGTATAATAGCTGTAATGGTAGGGTATAATAGCTGTAATGGTATGATAGCTGTAATGGTATGATAGCTGTAATGGTATGATAGCTGTAATGGTATGGTATAATAGCTGTAATGGTATGATAGCTGTTATGGTATAATAGCTGTAATGGTATGGTATAATAGCTGTAATGGTATGATAGCTGTAATGGTATGGTATGATAGCTGTCATGGTTTGATATGATAGCTGTAATGGTATGATAGCTGTAATGGTTTGATGTGATAGTTGTAATGGTATGATCATTGTAATGGTATGATAGCTGTAATGGTTTGATGTGATAGCTGTAATGGTATGATCATTGTAATGGTATGATAGCTGTAATGGTATGGTATGATAGCTGTAATGGTATGGTATGATAGCTGTAATGGTATGGTATGATAGCTGTAATGGTATGATAGCTGTAATGGTATGGTATGATAGCTGTAATGGTATAGTATGATAGCTGTAATGGTATGGTATAATAGCTGTAATGGTATGATAGCTGTAATGGTGTGATTTAATAGCTGTAATGGTATGATAGCTGTAATGGTATGGTATAATAGCTGTAATGGTGTGATAGGCAAAGTTTTACCTGCCATCTCTCTCCAGTACTCAGGGTCAGATGATTTAGTCTCTGATACAAAGAAGTTGCTAGGTTCTTTGTTTTCATCTAGAGGAGAAGGGGAGGAGAGAAGGAGAGAACAGAAGGACATGAATTCATCAGTTCATCTGGAGCCTCTGAGTTGATTTGGTCCCATGCACACAGAAAACTGGTAGTAAGGAACCAATGTCTTTAAACACCTAGGTAACACCTAGGTAACACTGCGTACCAGCTGTTTTGGAGTTTTCTTTGGTTGCACAAACAGGCAGTCCATGGTCTCTGCTTTTATGAGTCTGAGAACACAGAGAGAGACAGAGGTTTTAACATCGACATATCAGAGATAGTGTTGAATAATGCTACACAGAACAGAACCACTGGTGTCTTGGGATGCAGGATGCTGGTGTAGACTAGACTAACCCTAACCCACTAGACTACCAGCTGGCTTTCACAGACTTGAAGAATCAATGGAGTGGAACAATTCTCCTTTTGGCCTAATCTTGTCTAATCTAACCCGAACCCTAACCTTGTCTAATCTAACCCTAACCCTAACCCTAACCTTGTCTAATCTAACCCTAACCTTGTCTAATCTAACCCTAACCCTAACCTTGTCTAATCTAACCCTAACCTTGTCTAATCTAACCCTAACCCTAACCTTGTCTAATCTAACCCTAACCCTAACCTTGTCTAATCTAACCCTAACCCTAACCCTAATCTAACCCTAATCTTGTCTAATCTAACACTAATCTTGTCTAATCTAACCCTAACCCTAACCTTGTCTAATCTAACCCTAACCCTAATCTAACCCTAACCTTGTCTAATCTAACACTAATCTTGTCTAATCTAACCCTAACCTTGTCTAATCTAACCCTAATCTTGTCTAATCTAACCCTAACCCTAATCTAACCCTAACCTTGTCTAATCTAACCCTAACCCTAATCTAACCCTAACCTTGTCTAATCTAACCCTAACCCTAATCTTGTATGTCCAGAACAACGCTGTTAACAATGCTGTAGACATGAACAGAGGGGGACTTTTAGTAAATCACCTTTATGATGAAGCAGGCATCTATCATCGCATTTGCAGACAAGCTGTATTGTTACTGTTAGACTGTGAATGTCTCTTCATTAGTGTTATTAGACTGTGAATGTCTCTTCATTAGTGTTATTAGACTGTGAATGTCTCTTCATTAGTGTTATTAGACTGTGAATGTCTCTTCATTAGTGTTAATATTAGACTGTGAATGTCTCTTCATTAGTGTTATTAGACAGTTAATGTCTCTTCATTAGTGTTATTAGACAGTTAATGTCTCTTCATTAGTGTTATTAGACAGTTAATGTCTCTTCATTAGTGTTATTAGACAGTTAATGTCTCTTCATTAGTATTGTTATTAGACTGTGAATGACTCCTTGTATTAGTACAACGTAACTGTTTCCCCTGGTTGGGGACCACCTCCCTTAGCCTTGTTAATGTGGAGTCGACAGGTTCCAAATTAGAAAGGCTAAATGGCAGAAAGTGACAAGGAGAGAACCGATATAATGTGACCATTAAACAATACCGGACTGTTCTTATTATCAGCGATCAGAGCACTGTGGATGTTTCAATTCTTCAGGGAGATGCTGATATTAATATTTTTATGCATATTACATCAGCCAGCCTACAGCGCCATTTAAATAATAATTAAAGTGCCTTACTTTGACATGTTTGTAGGACTGGTCCTCCAGTTGCAGCGGGGTGTGTGTGGGGCTGGCAGGGGGAGCAGGAGGAGAGGCAGGCAGGCTACTGCTGCTCTGGTCCTGGCTGTGATCTGCAGGGCTGCAGGGGAAGGTGACAGCCTCTTTCTCTCCTCTCTCCCAAGGTCCTGATCCTTCAGTCAGCCCTCGGAGGTGCAGGCCGCTGTGTGTCTGTGGTGGGGTTGGTCTGTTGAAGTGTTCCTCCTCCTCTTCATCCTGCTTGGTCTCTACATCCACCTCTCCTTCCTCCTCCCCCTCTCCTCCGCTCTCAGAGGCGTAGCTGCAGCTGGTCCCGGGGGACAGGTGGAGCTCTGACCCAAACTCCTCCAGGTTGCCATGGAGCTTGGCGATGCTTTCTGCGTCCTTGACGACGGGTCGGAAGGCTGAGTGGTAGTAGGCTCTCCTGGCCTGGAGAGAGGGGTTGTCCAACACCTTCAGCCAGCCCTCTGAGGTCACAGGGTGCAAGTCAGAGGTCAGGGTGGAGGAGTCAAGGTCAAACAGACCTGACCTGGGTGTGGCTCCCATGCCTGGCCCTGCCCCTGGGTGTGGGGGCTCTGAGATGTCGAGGAAGGCCTGCCTGAGGGAGGGGCTCTCGGCCAATGAGGACAGAGTGTTGACGGAGGGCTGTGGCTGCAGGTAGGTGGGCACCGGGAGGCCCCCAGCAGCCCTAGGGGGCCAGAACATGCAGAACGGAGGATAGAAGGTGTCTTTACGACCGGGCCACAGCAGACCTGACAGACCAGTGTTCTTCACTGTCATCACCTCACTGTCATCTTTCTTCTGCTGACAGAGGCTGAAGGCTGGGAAGGAGTAAGGGTTGGGGAACAGGGAAGTGGGGGCAAACTTCTGCAGCATGCCAAACCCTTTACTGGGCACAGGGATCACCGGGTAGCTGCGAGGGTTCTTACGGGGAGACAGGCTGCTTCCATCCAGGTCCTCCTCCTCCTCGAAGCGGCTCCTCTTCTGGACCAGGTCAGGGGTCATCATGTGGGGCAGACCAGAGTTCACAACCTTTCCCGGCCCCATGGGGGAGCAGTGAGATGAGGGTAGACACCGCTTCCTGCTGCCACCATTAAACATGGCCTTCACGTCCTCCCAGGCAAACGCCAGGTCGTCAGGAGGGGTTTTATCTGACAGCTTCAGGTGGCGTCTCCAGGAGTTGAAGTTAGCAGCGTCCGGCTGGGTGTACTTGGCTTCAGGAGTACGGTGAGAGTGGAAGATGAACTTGTTAGGAGAGAAGTACATGCTGCAGTAGGAACACTTGATGCACTTGGCTCTGCTGCTGTTGTAGCGCGCTGGGATGAAGTTACCACGGCTACCCCAGGCACACTCGTGTGACACATCAAAGGCGAAGTTGTCGGGCAGTTTGGGGGGGTTGTTCTCTCCCAGGAAGGACTTACACAGCCGCTCCGCCTCTCGCTTGGTGATCATGCCACAGCGGCGGGAGGAGATGGGCATGGCGCCAGCTCGCCTCAGGATCTCCAGCTGGACAGGGGTGCACTGAACACAGGTGATACCCAGCGCCACGCGGCGGTTGTGGATCTCGTTATAGCTGTAGTTCTTCAGCAAAGTGTTGGAGATCTGGGCCAGACACAGCCGCTCCTGATGGTCGATCACCAAGGAGACGATGGGTACACCATACAGAACCACTTGACCCACCTGGTTGAGCTTCAGGGAGGAGGAGTGGGGGGGTCTGGGGGGGGTCGTCATGGTAGCGCTGGTGTAGGTTGAGTTGCTGTGGAGTCTGATTGGAGGATACTGTGCTGAACACATGAGCCAGAGTTCAAACTGAACATCAGTCAGACACTCTTTTAGTTGTAATAATAATGACAATAACAACAATCAGCACTTTGTATTATTATCAAAAAATATTTGTGATTTCTTACGTTGCTTATTTGTATTATTTTATTATAAACATTCACTTAAGTTTGTACTGAGAATGTAAAAAAAAAAAAAAAAACATTTTGCAGAACAAGTTTAATGCAACTCCGCCTGGGCCCGCTGCATATTCCACTTTAATGCGCATCGAAGACAAGTAGCCGAAGTGTTTACAACAAATGTATATCTGGGAGAACGATACAGACTTTACTGTAGACAAAGATCAATAGTTACTTTACTCTGGGTGTCATTTGTTGATCGCCTACATTTATATACGTTGATTAAAAAAGTATAGAATTGCAATTGAACATGACAAAATTAAAAATTAAAAACATCCTAATTTAACAGAACTTCAATTTCTCTGACGTTGAAACAAAAGTTTGTATTTGACATTTTCTGCCAAAACACTGGAGGCTATTTACACACGTCAATCTGAGTTGCAGTATAGAACTTTAATTGATTTACACGTTAATCTGAGAGGCAGTATAGAAGTTTAATTGATTTACACGTTAATCTGAGTTGCAGTATAGAAGTTTAATTGATTTACACGTTAATCTGAGTTGCAGTATAGAAGTTTAATTGATTTACACGTTAATCTGAGAGGCAGTATAGAAGTTTAATTGATTTACACGTTAATATGAGAGGCAGTATAGAAGTTTAATTGATTTACACGTTAATCTGAGAGGCAGTATAGAAGTTTAATTGATTTACACGTTAATCTGAGAGGCAGTATAGAAGTTTAATTGATTTACACGTTAATCTGAGAGGCAGTATAGAAGTTTAATTGATTTACACGTTAATCTGAGAGGCAGTATAGAAGTTTAATTGATTTACACGTCAATATGAGAGGAGGTATAGAACTTTGTAAATGTATTATTATATATTATTAACCGAATATACCTTATTATATATGGCGTATCATAGTGTGAACTCTGTTTAATAATAATGGATATTCGTCAGGCGTTACATTAGGCTATATACAAAAAAATACAGGTTAACCTGCAGATCAAACCGACACGTGAGGCCATCCCGAACAGGGCCTAGATACACAGGAAACGAAATGTCCTCCCAAAAAGTAAGATTCTAAATTAAAAGGTCAAATAAAAATAAAAGGTACCACATTATGTCGCTTCTAGATTTTACTGCAGCTTTAAACCAGAATGCATTTAACATATATACATGATTATAGCCTACTAATAATAGCCCATTGATGCCCGATAGACACAACACGAATATAACTAATCATAGCCTACTAATAATAGGCCTACTGAAAATAATAATTTAAAAACTAAAGGCTAGTGGAGGTTAATACTACAGTAGGCTACTCTTCCTATTTACACCAATGTGTTGTTCACTAAACAGGAAATCTTACCTCCTCTGATGAGAGAAACCGAAATGTTATGAAAATAAAAACATCCCTGATCTCCCGCTCAAAACAACCGACAAATTAAAACCCACGTGCCTTATAAAATGTATCCTATAAACAGCAGTACATTAAATCAGAATATAGAAGAAGAGAATGTATGATGTTCTATAAAATAACATTCGGCGAAGAGTAACTCGTTCCGGCTTATTCCCTTTAGAAGACAAGGAGCGCGTCTGGAAGCTGCGCTGTCGGACCGGACTTGATTGGCGCGTGGCTCTGCCCCTCTTCTAGACGTACAGCTCGAGCCAATGACGTTTCACTAAGTGACACAACACCTGCAGAGACTAACTCACCAGCTGGACCAGGGCGAACAACGGGATGTGTATATCCAATCTGAATGAGGAGGATCATTCACAAATCCACAAACAGCACATATATTGCAGATTTACCAACAACGACAGGAACAGTACGTAGGTCGATGTCACCAACTAAAATGCTTCAGTGGCCTATTTTAAACGGTGTCGGTCCCAAATCACAGAACTCATAGGCCTATGTAAATCAAATGATAGGTCTAACGTATTTTGTCTAACGTAAAATGCTTTACTTAGGCCTATAGGCTATCAATTCAAACTAATATAATCAATACTCGCCTTCAGGTAATTCCTGATTGCACTTCATTTGTCTTAAGCAAATTTTCCGTCCAACCCTTTTATCTACCACGACATCGAGAAAGGCATATAGCAGGCTATAGGCCTACCAAATAAATGTACAGGCCTGTAAGGCACCAACATGTCACATATGGGCCTCGTCACATTATCAAATAGGCTAAAGAAAGGCCCGTGAAGGAGCTGGAAATGAACATTAACCAGTGTTGCATTTTATATTTCCGTTTTAGTCATTTAGCAGACGCTGTTATTCAGAGCGAAGTGAGTGCATACAATTGTCATACTATTTCGTACTGGTCCCCTCGTGGGAATCGAACCCACAACCCTGGCGTTGCAAGACATGTAGCGGTGTAGCTAACTAGAACTACACGCTACTTTTTTGTTGCCAAAATAAAAGAGCATATGCGTGAAGTAGGCAATAATGTTTCATCACCTGAACTGACTCGAAACATGTTTTTTGTTGATGTGTTTAATAGGCTAAATTACACATTCTGTTAACACACGACCCCGACGTGATCTGTATCCAGTTTTAAGTCTATGACATTTCAGATGTATATATGATCATTTTTACAAAGTAGTTATAGTCAAACTAAAATATACTTTTATTGGTCGCATACACATATTTAGCAGATGTTATTGGTCACATATTTAGCAGATGTTATTGCAGGTGTAACAAAATGCTTGTGTTCCTGGCGCCAACAGTGCAGTAATATCTAACAATTCACAAAAAATACACATCATTCTAAAAGTACAGGAATGGAATTAAGAAATAAATAATTTTAGGACGAGCAATGTTGAAGTCTGGAGTATAAATACAGCATATATACAGTGTGTGTGTGTGTGTGTGTAAACATTATGTACAGTATGTGGATAGAATATTTAGTATATCTGTAGAAAACGAAGGATAGAATAGCATATATACAGCTATAGTTGAATAAGATGGCCTTGACTAGAATACAGTATATACTGTACATATGAAATGAGTAAAACAGTATGTAAACATTATTAAAGTAAACCAGTGTTCCATTATTACAGTAAACCAGTGTTCCATTATTAAAGTAAACCAGTGTTCCATTATTAAAGTAAACCAGTGTTCCATTATTAAAGTAAACCAGTGTTCCATTATTAAAGTAAACCAGTGTTCCATTATTAAAGTGGCCAGTGTTCCTTTATTAAAGTAAACCAGTCATTAAGTCATGTTATTAAAGTAAACCAGTGTTCCATTATTACAGTAAACCAGTGTTCCATTATTACAGTAAACCAGTGTTCCATTATTACAGTAAACCAGTGTTCCATTATTAAAGTAAACCAGTGTTCCATTATTAAAGTGGCCAGTGTTCCATTATTAAAGTAAACCAGTCATTAAGTCATGTCATTAAAGTAAACCAGTGTTCCATTATTAAAGTAAACCAGTCTTTAAGTCATGTCATTAAAGTAAACCAGTGTTCCATTATTAAAGTAAACCAGTCATTAAGTCATGTCATTAAAGTAAACCAGTGTTCCTTTATTAAAGTAAACCAGTCATTAAGTCATGTCATTAAAGTAAACCAGTGTTCCATTATTAAAGTGACTAGTGTTCCATTATTAAAGTAAACCAGTGTTCCATTATTAAAGTAAACCAGTGTTCCATTATTAAAGTAAACCAGTGTTCCATTATTACAGTAAACCAGTGTTCCATTATTACAGTAAACCAGTGTTCCATTATTAAAGTAAACCAGTCATTAAGTCATGTCATTAAAGTAAACCAGTGTTCCATTATTAAAGTAAACCAGTCATTAAGTCATGTCATTAAAGTAAACCAGTGTTCCATTATTAAAGTAAACCAGTCATTAAGTCATGTCATTAAAGTAAACCAGTGTTCCTTTATTAAAGTAAACCAGTCATTAAGTCATGTCATTAAAGTAAACCAGTGTTCCATTATTAAAGTAAACCAGTGTTCCATTATTAAAGTGACTAGTGTTCCATTATTAAAGTAAACCAGTGTTCCATTATTAAAGTGGCCAGTCATTAAGTCATGTCATTAAAGTAAACCAGTGTTCCATTATTACAGTAAACCAGTGTTCCTTTATTAAAGTAAACCAGTCATTAAGTCATGTCATTAAAGTAAACCAGTGTTCCATTATTAAAGTAAACCAGTGTTCCATTATTAAAGTGACTAGTGTTCCATTATTAAAGTAAACCAGTGTTCCATTATTAAAGTGGCCAGTGTTCCATGCATATGTACATAGGGCAGCAGCCTCCAAGGTGCAGGGGAGAGTACCCTGGTGAACTACTTAATCAAAATAACATTAGTTCAGTAAACTATTGTTTTCGTAAGGGTACAGTGTAGCTTAACTTATTCCAGTATCAAGTAATTGGTAGCTTTGTAAATTATATTTTTAGAGCTTCCCCAACACTGACTTTAACTCAAATAGGCCTACATGGAAGAAATTCAATAATGTGGGATTTTCCATGCAGGATACAATGAATAACAAGACTAGTTACCTGGAACAAGACAATAGGCCTAAATGTTATTTAATTATTCACTATAGGCCATTTATTGCGTGGCCATATGAGCCTTCTGTCAGCTGATTGGCTATAGTGAAAATGTAATGTAAATCATGCTGATTGTTAAAATCACTAAATCACTTTAAGCCTAATTGTTTTCATGTTTACTGATGCCAATATTTAGCAAGTTTCTAACCGTCATGATCACCTAGAGATCCTTTCAGGGCTTTCATAGATAAAGACCAAGTAGACAACATTCAGAGAAATACAGCATCATGTTTCTGAGGAGGAGAGGGGAGATGAGGAGGAGGGGGAGATGAGGAGGAGATGATGAGGAGATGAGAAGGAGAGAGGAGATGAATCAGAGGAGGAGGAAGAGGAGGAGAGGAGATGAATCAGAGGAGGAGGAGGAGGAGAGGGAATAGGAGGAGAGGAGATGAGGAGGAGGAGGAGGAGGAGGAGATGAATCAGAGGAGGAGGAGGAGGAGAGGGAATAGGAGGAGAGGAGATGAGGAGGAGGAGGAGATGAGGAGGAGGAGAGGAGATGAGGAGGAGATGATGAGGAGGAGGAGATGAGGAGGAGATGAGATGAAGCAGAGGAGGAGGAGGAGGAGGGGGAGATGAGGAGGAGGAGGAGATGAGGAGGAGATGAGATGAAGCAGAGGAGGAGGAGGAGGAGGAGGGGGAGATGAGGAGGAGGAGGAGAGTGAAAAGGTAATACAGAGATGATATTTCTTCATCATAATAGAAGGCCACATATGAGACATACTCCATGTCTGCCATCACTAACAATACACGGGATGGAGGAGAGAAACAGATCATCTGAAACAGATGACGTGTTTGTAGCCGAAACACCTCATCAATTACCTAAACTGTTTATTGATGTAAAGAGTATTGATATGTAGTCACATTATGTCATCAACACTGGAAACAATCCGACTGGAATTCAATGAATTAAAGCCACCAAGGATGAGTTACCATCCAGTAGTCGGAGAGTTGACTGGATACATTTAGTCAATGAGATGGATTAGGACTGTTACACTACATATTACAATACAATATCTTTCAGTACTTAGAAGGACAAAAATGCAATTTCACTCAATAGGATAAGACACATTTAGAATAGTCTACTTTGATTGCAAATAATATTGAAAATGGTATGAAATAAATTAAATGCATGCAATTTAATTGAGTTTTTGTCCTAAACCCGACGGCAGTGACAGCACCCCGAGCCCCATCTGCTTCTCTTTAGACCAATTTAGATGTCATTGCTCGAGCTTTTGTGTCGCCTCCGGAGCACGCGGCCAGGCAGCAGCATCAAGCGACAGGAGGTTCCCACCGTCCAACACACACACTACAATGGTAAAGAAATGTTCACTGCATTTGATTATTAAAACTAACATATTACTTTAACAAAGTATAGGCTAAATTAAGTCAAGATAATACAATCTTATTTCTTATTTATCTTACACTTCAATAGCCTAGGTTGGCTTTCCTTTCAATGAACGATCCCGGACATTAATTTGGGAAAGCTACCAAAGCTTTTGGTAGTGGTGGGCCGATGATATGTGCCAACCAATATCAGCGAAAGGAAGGAACATAACTATACTATAGAAATATGGGCTATATATATATTATAATGTTTGATACTGGACCATTTTAACTGCGAAATCCATTCATTGTCCATTTTGATAATACATGACGCTGTTATTGGCGGTCTCCCTACTGTGAAATGAATCACGCGTTTAAAACACAATAGCTGTTTGACCTCTCTGGGTCAATAAGAAACAAGGGTATAAATTAAGAGCTACAAGAGTAAGTGATCCGGAGACGTTTAACATCAAATCAGTCAACAAATGAACGGAGCCCCGGGTGGGTCATTATCATATAGAAATACGTCATCTGATCTCCGTATATTATCAACATCTGATACCGGTAGATTAGGTCGCGTGTCGTTTGGCGGCAGAACGGCGCGTGGGAACAGTTAATAAACAACATTTGCTTTTGTTTCAAAAATATTATTGTAGATCTTATTTGTTTGCAATTTTTAGTTTGTTGCCATTTTGATGATATATCAGAAGTAGACCTAACCTATCGCCTAGATTATGGGGCTGCATATTGCTGGTGCTCGCCCGCTGATATGTATTGCAATCCTTATTTAACGCTGCGGGCCTATCACAATTTGAATTATATTTAAATTAACCTTTTATTTTAACAGGGAAGACATATTGAGACCTAGGTCTCTTTTGCAAACGCGCCCTGTGTAATACAACATAAATATACACATTATACCTAAAATATAAATATATTGGTTAACTTTCAAAAAGTAAATGTAGGCTGCATAATTAAATGGATTGTTAAAAAATCCCAAAAGGTTTCAATCCGCTTCTAGACGTTGGTATTGTGCTTATGCAGCCAACATTATTTTTGCTATAATAACGGTGTCATGATTGATGGTCAAATCATACACACATCTGAATGTGTAGCGTAAGGCCGGGTTGTGAAGTCAGAACACTCCACCACAGCCTCGCATCCCATCTGATACTTTAATTTGAGGCCATAATCAAAATATGGAAAAATAATGATAATCAAGAACGATAGGAAACACCACGGACACTTTTGTCAGTTTAAAAACTATTAGATACATCTAGAATATATTGGTAAATCTTCACAGATGAAGATGGTCTTGTGATTTGTAAATTATTTATTTTGTGCTTCCCATGACTGTGTTTTTGTATTTTAATGTGTATATACAAAAAAAAAATGTATATTTCTTGAGGGAAGCCCATTGAGACCAGGGTCTAATTTACAAGGTGCCCTGATGACAACAATACAACACATTATAAATGATCAATAATAATACAATGATTTACATTAAATCCAAACAGCTGCAATCTTCATTAAACGTATTCAACATTAAAGTCCTAAACTGCCCTAGATGCACCAGAGAGTCGAGATGTAGGGGGTTTGTAGGCTATTCCAAAAATGGGGGGCACTAAACCTGAAGAAGATTTATCTAGATCAGTATGTACTAGTGGCACCTCCAGAAGTAACCATCCCTGTGAAGGTGTTTGGTAGGTTGGAAGCTTTTTCAGCAGAGCTTTGTAAACTAAAAGGGAGTAATGAAGTACTGGACTTTAAAGAGGACCAGCCAAACTTTTGATACAGGATGCAGTGATGAGTATTAAAACTGTCATCTCTAAGAAACGGCACTATGGTAGACTGCATTTAAAGGTTTTAGAGTGGCGGCTGGTGGATTTTGATCAATTGTGTGTGTCACCATAGTCTACAATTGTCAGGAAAGTTTATTGTATATTCTGTTTCCTGCTATTTAGGGAGAGGCAAGATCTATTTCTAAAAAAGCCCACTTTAAAACTTTACTTTTTAACTAGCTCTTCTCAATGTTTTTTAAAACTCAGATCTTTATTAATCCTAAAGCCCAGATATTTATAGGTGGGAACCTGCTCGAGAGAGAAACATCCAATGTGTAAATATGTAGCCTGCATTAAGTACACGTTTTAAATTAACAAGGGCTTTCTGAAATGTAACACATTCAGATTGCAGGTCTAACATAGCTTGGTCAACAGTTGGTGCATTGGCATACATAACCGTGTTGTCTGCATACAGATGCATGTTAATGGATTTACTAGTGGAAACTAGACACCATCAGAAAGCACACATTGTGTCCTGTCTGTCAGATAGTTCTTAAACCATTTGCAAGACTCCTGATCCAGGACCATTTCAGACAGTATTTGAATGAGTGGGGAATGGTCAACGTTTCAAAGGCCTTAAAAACGTCAATAAGGCAGCACAATGAAAAGTGTATAAGGCAGCACAATGAAAGGTCTATAAGGCAGCACAATGAAAGGTCTATAAGGCAGCACAATGAAAGGTGTATAAGGCAGCACAATGAAAGGTGTATAAGGCAGCACAATGAAAGGTCTATAAGGCAGCACAATGAAAGGTCTATAAGGCAGCACAATGAAAGGTCTATAAGGCAGCACAATGAAAGGTCTATAAGGCAGCACAATGAAAGGTCTATAAGGCAGCACAATGAAAGGTCTATAAGGCAGCACAATGAAAGGTCTATAAGGCAGCACAATGAAAGGTCTATAAGGCAGCACAATGAAAGGTCTATAAGGCAGCACAATGAAAGGTCTATAAGGCAGCACAATGAAAGGTGTATAAGGCAGCACAATGATGATCTTATGATCTAGGAAATGTACCGTCCCCTTAAACAAGCCTAGTGGCAGAGCTATGCTAAGCTGTCCAGGTCTAAAAGCACAGTGCAGGGATTCTAATAGCGTGGCTCGGGGATTCTAATAGCGTGGCTCGGGGATTCTAATAGCGCGGCTCAGGGATTCTAATAGTGTGGCTCGGGGATTCTAATAGCGTGGCTCGGGGATTCTAATAGCGTGGCTCGGGGATTCTAATAGCGTGGCTCGGGGATTCTAATAGAGTGGCTCAGGGATTCTATTAGTGTTGCTCGGGGATTCTAATAGCGTGGCTCGGGGATTCTAATAGCGTGGCTCGGGGATTCTAATAGCGTGGCTCGGGGATTCTAATAGCGCGGCTCGGGGATTCTAATAGCGTGGCTCGGGGATTCTAATAGCGCGGCTCGGGGATTCTAATAGCGCGGCTCGGGGATTCTAATAGCGCGGCTCGGGGATTCTAATAGCGCGGCTCGGGGATTCTAATAGCGCGGCTCAGGGATTCTAATAGCGCGGCTCGGGGATTCTAATAGCGTGGCTCGGGGATTCTAATAGCGTGGCTCGGGGATTCTAATAGCGCGGCTCGGGGATTCTAATAGCGTGGCTCGGGGATTCTAATAGCGTGGCTCGGGGATTCTAATAGCGCGGCTCGGGGATTCTAATAGCGTGGCTCGGGGATTCTAATAGCGTGGCTCTGGGATTCTAATAGCGCGGCTCGGGGATTCTAATAGAGTGGCTCGGGGATTCTAATAGCGCGGCTTGGGGATTCGAATAGAGTGGCTCGGGGATTCTAATAGAGTGGCTCCGGGATTCTAATAGCGCGGCTCGGGGATTCTATTAGTGTTGCTCGGGGATTCTAATAGCGCGGCTCGGGGATTCTAATAGTGTGGCTCGGGGATTCTAATAGCGTGGCTCGGGGATTCTAATAGAGTGGCTCAGGGATTCTATTAGTGTTGCTCGGGGATTCTAATAGCGCGGCTCGGGGATTCTAATAGTGTGGCTCGGGGATTCTAATAGCGTGGCTCGGGGATTCTAATAGCGTGGCTCGGGGATTCTAATAGCGTGGCTCGGGGATTCTAATAGCGTGGCTCGGGGATTCTAATAGTGTGGCTCGGGGATTCTAATAGCGTGGCTCGGGGATTCTAATAGCGTGGCTCGGGGATTCTAATAGCGTGGCTCGGGGATTCTAATAGCGCGGCTCGGGGATTCTAATAGCGCTCTGCAAGATCACTTGCAGGTGGGGCGGTAAGTATCTAAGTCAGAAGGATCTCCGCCCTTATGCAGGGGTGGGACATGTGCCACTTACCAGATTTTAGGGATAACACCAGTAGCAATTGTCAAAAAAAAAATGCAGGTTAAAGATTCAACAATGAGTGAGCTGTTGGAAGAAGGGGTCAAGGGGACCAGCTCCATCAGATCTTTAGCGAAGCACTAAATTCATCATAGACAGGAAATGGCTGAAATGTAAATAAAGAAGATTGTGAGACTGGGAGTAGATCATTATATACGATTTGCTAGTTAAATAAACTACCTCTAGACAAAGAGGAATTCTCAGAAAATATTATTTAAAAAAGATGGCCAACTGAGGCAAAATGTCAATTTAGTCTATTATGGGACCAGAGACTATCATAACCTGCAGTGGCAATGAGGGGGTGGAGTTTGGTTTCAAATAGTTCATGGTATAACAGCAGAAATAGGAAGCTTATTCATTGAACCATATCCCATCATAATAATTATCGACGAACTCTGTCTCATATAATAATGAAACACCACATGTAATGACCTGGAGCTGCTGCAAACTAACTTCTGAAAGTTTAAGTGGAGATGAATCCATTGGAGACAGACAACGTGGCACCAGCCAGCAGCAGGTTTTAGAGAACATACAGTCTCTCTGTTTTATAGACTCCATGTTTGTTATTGCCTGGTTATACTATGCTATAGTAAGTCTAGAATATTTAGTGCTGTTCAATTCCGATCCTAGAGGGGCAGAAACACTTGTGTTTTTTATCCTCTACTAACCAGGGACTAATTCAGACCTAGGACACCAGGTGAGTACAATTAACTACGAGGTAGAAACATAAAGCAGAAATGTTTCCAGGACCGGAATTGAACAGCCCTGAGATAGACTGTCTCGAGGATGCAGAGTTCCAACCCGACAGTGGCTCGCAGAGCCCACCACCCACCATCACGTGTCTGTAGTATGGGCTAGCACCTCTCAGGAGCTGCACACTGACACACTGAAACTTTTCAACCAACTCAAGTGCCAGGACAGTTCATGAAAATAGGAAAATAAGACATGTACAACTCATTATGTAAATGTACCACCCGGACTATTTACATATTTACATACTCGCTGTTTATTATCTATGAATAGTCACTTTACCCCTACCTACATGTACAAATTATCTCGAACATTGACTCGGTACCTCCTGTATATAGCCTCGTTATTGCTATTTTATTGTGTTACTTTAATTTGATTTTTTACTTTAGTTTATTTAGTAAATATTTTCTTAACTCTATTTCTTGAACTGCATTTTTGGTTGAGCTAGTAAGTCAGCATTTCACAGTAAGGCATATGTTATATTCAGTGCATGTGATAAATACAATTTGATTTGACAAACGTGGGAAACCAGTGTGAGATGTTAGAATTTGTGCATGAATGTGTGTTCATTCATGTCCTTATCCTACCGCATTAATTGACGCTGTCCTTTGGACATGTTGAAGCTACAAATTAATTATATTGATTTAACTGGGTATATGTCAATCTATCCCAGAGATGGTCAGTGGAAAATAGTCACTGAATCAAACCAAAAGAAAATAAACAGTCCAAATCTAACATAACTTCTGACTTATAGTCAATAGTTGAACCAGAATCGAATGATCCCGTAAATATAAAATTATATATTTCAATTGATATGTAGTATATTAGATAATATCATACCTTCTGTCGAGTGGATATACAAGTCTTCAGGTTTGGTGTGCCATCACACCGGTTCAGCCCTCTGTCTCCTCTCTCAGGTGAAAGCACCCCGGGTTTATAACAAGGCTTTCACAACATATGGGACCCGAACTAAGGCACAATGCACGGCACTGCGCGCGATACTTGTGAAATTACTCAGCACGCATGCTCAGACAACGGGAGGTTCTACAGAGTAGAAGCATATTCTTCAGCCAATAACCTGCCATCACTCCGCACAGCACGCGGTCATCACTACCAAACCAAACCCATGTTCCCATTACACCCGCTGAAGGGTGAGGGTTTACATGGGATTCTCTCAGATCAGGTATCCTGCAATTTGTCTCCATGAGACACTTATAAGCGTAGCACAGCATAGCAAAAGTAATAGATATCGTTGCTACTTCTTGCATTTCTGTATGTCCCTTGGAGTTCTCATCAATCTCTCTGCAATACATGCATTTCAGTAAGTCTCTGTCCATAGTTCTGAAATGTTCCTGTCCATGGTGCTGGAATGGACATCAGAACCAGGATGTATAGTGCTATATATATTTTTTAATCTAGTCTTACTTCCAGAAAGCAGATTGTGGGTTAACACAAGTCATGGATTTGAGAATTGTCAATCAATGTCTTTCAAAAATATAATGTGTTCTCTATGGGAGGTGTAATCGGCCTACAGCTGTACCAGTAGTGTTCTGTTATAGCTGTACCAGTAGTGTTCTGTTATAGCTGTACCAGTAGTGTTCTGTTATAGCTGTACCAGTAGTGTTCTGTTATAGCTGTACCAGTAGTGTTCTGTTATAGCTGTACCAGTAGTGTTATGTTATAGCTGTACCAGTAGTGTTCTGTTATAGCTGTACCAGTAGTGTTCTGTTATAGCTGTACCAGTAGTGTTCTGTTATAGCTGTACCAGTAGTGTTCTGTTATAGCTGTACCAGTAGTGTTCTGTTATAGCGGTACCAGTAGTGTTCTGTTATAGCTGTACCAGTAGTGTTCTGTTATAGCTGTACCAGTAGTGTTCTGTTATAGCTGTACCAGTAGTGTTCTGTTATAGCTGTACCAGTAGTGTTCTGTTATAGCTGTACCAGTAGTGTTCTGTTATAGCTGTACCAGTAGTGTTCTGTTATAGCTGTACCAGTAGTGTTCTGTTATAGCTGTACCAGTAGTGTTCTGTTATAGCTGTACCAGTAGTGTTCTGTTATAGCTGTACCAGTAGTGTTCTGTTATAGCTGTACCAGTAGTGTTCTGTTATAGCTGTACCAGTAGTGTTCTGTTATAGCTGTACCAGTAGTGTTCTGTTATAGCTGTACCAGTAGTGTTCTGTTATAGCTGTACCAGTAGTGTTCTGTTATAGCTGTACCAGTAGTGTTCTGTTATAGCTGTACCAGTAGTGTTCTGTTATAGCTGTACCAGTAGTGTTCTGTTATAGCTGTACCAGTAGTGTTCTGTTATAGCTGTACCAGTAGTGTTCTGTTATAGCTGTACCAGTAGTGTTCTGTTATAGCTGTACCAGTAGTGTTCTGTTATAGCTGTACCAGTAGTGTTCTGTTATAGCTGTACCAGTAGTGTTCTGTTATAGCTGTACCAGTAGTGTTCTGTTATAGCTGTACCAGTAGTGTTCTGTTATAGCTGTACCAGTAGTGTTCTGTTATAGCTGTACCAGTAGTGTTCTGTTATAGCTGTACCAGTAGTGTTCTGTTATAGCTGTACCAGTAGTGTTCTGTTATAGCTGTACCAGTAGTGTTCTGTTATAGCTGTACCAGTAGTGTTCTGTTATAGCTGTACCAGTAGTGTTCTGTTATAGCTGTACCAGTAGTGTTCTGTTATAGCTGTACCAGTAGTGTTCTGTTATAGCTGTACCAGTAGTGTTCTGTTATAGCGATACCAGTAGTGTTCTGTTATAGCTGTACCAGTAGTGTTCTGTTATAGCTGTACCAGTAGTGTTCTGTTATAGCTGTACCAGTAGTGTTCTGTTATAGCTGTACCAGTACTAGGTGTCCTGTTATAGCTGTACCAGTAGTGTTCTGTTATAGCTGTACCAGTAGTGTTCTGTTATAGCTGTACCAGTAGTGTTCTGTTATAGCTGTACCAGTAGTGTTCTGTTATAGCTGTACCAGTAGTGTTCTGTTATAGCTGTACCAGTAGTGTTCTGTTATAGCTGTACCAGTAGTGTTCTGTTATAGCTGTACCAGTAGTATTCTGTTATAGCTGTACCAGTAGTGTTCTGTTATAGCTGTACCAGTAGTGTTCTGTTATAGCTGTACCAGTAGTGTTCTGTTATAGCTGTACCAGTAGTGTTCTGTTATAGCTGTACCAGTAGTATTATGGTATAGCTGTACCAGTAGTGTTCTGTTATAGCTGTACCAGTAGTGTTCTGTTATAGCTGTACCAGTAGTGTTCTGTTATAGCTGTACCAGTAGTGTTCTGTTATAGCTGTACCAGTAGTGTTCTGTTATAGCTGTACCAGTAGTGTTCTGTTATAGCTGTACCAGTAGTGTTCTGTTATAGCTGTACCAGTAGTGTTCTGTTATAGCTGTACCAGTAGTGTTCTGTTATAGCTGTACCAGTAGTGTTCTGTTATAGCTGTACCAGTAGTATTATGGTATAGCTGTACCAGTAGTGTTCTGTTATAGCTGTACTAGTAGTATTCTGTTATAGCTGTACCAGTAGTGTTCTGTTATAGCTGTACCAGTAGTGTTCTGTTATAGCTGTACCAGTAGTGTTCTGTTATAGCTGTACCAGTAGTGTTATGTTATAGCTGTACCAGTAGTGTTCTGTTATAGCTGTACCAGTAGTGTTCTGTTATAGCTGTACCAGTAGTGTTCTGTTATAGCTGTACTAGTAGTGTTCTGTTATAGCTGTACCAGTAGTGTTCTGTTATAGCTGTACCAGTAGTGTTCTGTTATAGCTGTACCAGTAGTGTTCTGTTATAGCTGTACCAGTAGTATTATGTTATAGCTGTACTAGTAGTGTTATGTTATAGCTGTACCAGTAGTGTTCTGTTATAGCTGTACCAGTAGTGTTCTGTTATAGCTGTACCAGTAGTGTTCTGTTATAGCTGTACCAGTAGTGTTCTGTTATAGCTGTACCAGTAGTGTTCTGTTATAGCTGTACCAGTAGTGTTCTGTTATAGCTGTACCAGTAGTGTTCTGTTATAGCTGTACCAGTAGTGTTCTGTTATAGCTGTACCAGTAGTGTTCTGTTATAGCTGTACCAGTAGTGTTCTGTTATAGCTGTACCAGTAGTGTTCTGTTATAGCTGTACCAGTAGTGTTCTGTTATAGCTGTACCAGTAGTGTTCTGTTATAGCTGTACCAGTAGTGTTCTGTTATAGCTGTACCAGTAGTGTTCTGTTATAGCTGTACCAGTAGTGTTCTGTTATAGCTGTACCAGTAGTGTTCTGTTATAGCTGTACCAGTAGTGTTCTGTTATAGCTGTACCAGTAGTATTATGTTATAGCTGTACTAGTAGTGTTATGTTATAGCTGTACCAGTAGTGTTCTGTTATAGCTGTACCAGTAGTGTTCTGTTATAGCTGTACCAGTAGTGTTCTGTTATAGCTGTACCAGTAGTGTTCTGTTATAGCTGTACCAGTAGTGTTCTGTTATAGCTGTA
This sequence comes from Salvelinus namaycush, assembly GCF_016432855.1. Classification (NCBI taxonomy): domain Eukaryota; kingdom Metazoa; phylum Chordata; class Actinopteri; order Salmoniformes; family Salmonidae; genus Salvelinus; species Salvelinus namaycush. Next base: position 159,903 of record NW_024061254.1, read on the forward strand.
CTAGTAGTGTTATGTTATAGCTGTACCAGTAGTGTTCTGTTATAGCTGTACCAGTAGTGTTATGTTATAGCTGTACTAGTAGTGTTATGTTATAGCTGTACCAGTAGTGTTATGTTATAGCTGTACCAGTAGTGTTCTGTTATAGCTGTACCAGTAGTGTTATGTTATAGCTGTACCAGTAGTGTTCTGTTATAGCTGTACCAGTAGTGTTCTGTTATAGCTGTACCAGTAGTGTTCTGTTATAGCTGTACCAGTAGTATTATGTTATAGCTGTACTAGTAGTGTTCTGTTATAGCTGTACCAGTAGTATTATGTTATAGCTGTACTAGTAGTGTTCTGTTATAGCTGTACCAGTAGTGTTCTGTTATAGCTGTACCAGTATTGTTCTGTTATAGCTGTACCAGTATTGTTCTGTTATAGCTGAGCCGGTCATGTTGTCTGTAATCATCACAACCAGGAACATTATGTGGTCTCCATTCTGCGGAGGGACACGAGGGGATCTCTGAGTGCTCTCTCTCAGGTCCTCTTCTCTCACCATGGCCTGTAAACAGCTTCCTCTCACCATGGCCTGTAAACAGCTTCCTCTCACCATGGTCTGTAAACAGCTTCCTCTCACCATGGTCTGTAAACAGCTTCCTCTCACCATGGTCTGTAAACAGCTTCCTCTCACCATGGTCTGTAAACAGCTTCCTCTCACCATGGTCTGTAAACAACTTCCTCTCACCATGGCCTGTAAACAGCTTCCTCTCACCATGGTCTGTAAACAGCTTCCTCTCACCATGGCCTGTAAACAGCTTCCTCTCACCACGGCCTGTAAACAGCTTCCTCTCACCATGGTCTGTAAACAGCTTCCTCTCACCATGGCCTGTAAACAGCTTCCTCTCACCATGGTCTGTAAACAGCTTCCTCTCACCATGGTCTGTAAACAGCTTCCTCTCACCATGGCCTGTAAACAGCTTCCTCTCACCATGGTCTGTAAACAGCTTCCTCTCACCATGGTCTGTAAACAGCTTCCTCTCACCATGGTCTGTAAACAGCTTCCTCTCACCATGGCCTGTAAACAGCTTCCTCTCACCATGGTCTGTAAACAGCTTCCTCTCACCATGGTCTGTAAACAGCTTCCTCTCACCATGGTCTGTAAACAGCTTCCTCTCACCATGGTCTGTAAACAGCTTCCTCTCACCATGGTCTGTAAACAGCTTCCTCTCACCATGGCCTGAAAACAACTTCCTCTCACCATGGTCTGTAAACAGCTTCTTCTCACCATGGTCTGTAAACAGCTTCCTCTCACCATGGTCTGTAAACAGCTTCCTCTCACCACGGTCTGTAAACAGCTTCCTCTCACCATGGCCTGTAAACAGCTTCCTCTGACCATGGTCTGTAAACAGCTTCCTCTCACCACGGTCTGTAAACAGCTTCCTCTCACCATGGTCTGTAAACAGCTTCCTCTCACCATGGTCTGTAAACAGCTTCCTCTCACCACGGTCTGTAAACAGCTTCCTCTCACCATGGCCTGTAAACAGCTTCCTCTCACCATGGTCTGTAAACAGCTTCCTCTCACCGTGGTCTGTAAACAGCTTCCTCTCACCATGGTCTGTAAACAGCTTCCTCTCACCGTGGCCTGTAAACAGCTTCCTCTCACCGTGGTCTGTAAACAGCTTCCTCTCACCATGGTCTGTAAACAGCTTCCTCTCACCATGGTCTGTAAACAGCTTCCTCTCACCATGGCCTGTAAACAGCTTCCTCTCACCATGGTCTGTAAACAGCTTCCTCTCACCATGGCCTGTAAACAGCTTCCTCTCACCATGGTCTGTAAACAGCTTCCTCTCACCATGGCCTGTAAACAGCTTCCTCTCACCATGGTCTGTAAACAGCTTCCTCTCAACCATGGCCTGTAAACAGCTTCCTCTCACCATGGTCTGTAAACAGCTTCCTCTCACCATGGCCTGTAACAGCTTCCTCTCACCATGGCCTGTAAACAGCTTCCTCTGACCATGGTCTGTAAACAGCTTCCTCTCACCTTGGTCTGTAAACAGCTTCCTCTCATCATGGCCTGTAAACAGCTTCCTCTCACCATGGTCTGTAAACAGCTTCCTCTCACCATGGCCTGTAAACAGCTTCCTCTCACCATGGCCTGTAAAACAGCTTCCTCTCACATGGCCTGTAAACAGCTTCCTCTCACCATGGTCTGTAAACAGCTTCCTCTCTCCATGGTCCTGTAAACAGCTCCTCTCACCATGGTCTGTAAACAGCTTCCTCTCACCATGGTCTGTAAACAGCTTCCTCTCACCATGGTCTGTAAACAGCTTCCTCTCACCATGGTCTGTAAACAGCTTCCTCTCACCATGGTCTGTAAACAGCTTCCTCTCACCATGGTCTGTAAACAGCTTCTCTCAACACGGTCTGTAAACAGCTTCCTCTCACCCATGGTCTGTAAACAGCTCCTCTCACCATGGTCTGTAAACAGCTTCCTCTCACACGGTCTGTAAACAGCTTCCTCTCACCATGGTCTGTAAACAGCTTCCTCTCACCACGGTCTGTAAACAGCTTCCTCTCACCATGGTCTGTAAACAGCTTCCTCTCACCATGGTCTGTAAACAGCCTTCCTCTCACCATGGTCTGTAAAACAGCTCTCCCCTGTAAACAGCATTCCGCTCACCATGGTCTGTAAACAGCTTCACTCTCACCAGCGGTCGGTAAACAGCTTCCTCTCACCATGGTCCTGTAAACAGCTTCCTCTCACCATGGCTGTAAACAGCTTCCTCTCACCATGGTCTGTAAACAGCTTCCTCTCACCATGGTCTGTAAACAGCTTCCTCTCACCATGGTCTGTAAACAGCTTCCTCTCACCATGGCCTGTAAACAGCTTCCTCTCACCATGGTCTGTAAACAGCTTCCTCTCACCATGGCCTGTAAACAGCTTCCTCTCACCATGGCCTGTAAACAGCTTCCTCTCACCATGGCCTGTAAACAGCTTCCTCTCACCATGGCCTGTAAACAGCTTCCTCTCACCATGGTCTGTAAACAGCTTCCTCTCACCATGGTCTGTAAACAGCTTCCTCTCACCATGGTCTGTAAACAGCTTCCTCTCACCATGGTCTGTAAATAGCTTCCTCTCACCATGGTCTGTAAACAGCTTCCTCTCACCATGGTCTGTAAACAGCTTCCTCTCACCATGGCCTGTAAACAGCTTCCTCTCACCATGGTCTGTAAACAGCTTCCTCTCACCATGGTCTGTAAACAGCTTCCTCTCACCATGGTCTGTAAACAGCTTCCTCTCACCATGGTCTGTAAACAGCTTCCTCTCACCATGGCCTGTAAACAGCTTCCTCTCACCATGGTCTGTAAACAGCTTCCTCTCACCATGGCCTGTAAACAGCTTCCTCTCACCATGGCCTGTAAACAGCTTCTTCTCACCATGGCCTGTAAACAGCTTCCTCTCACCATGGTCTGTAAACAGCTTCCTCTCACCATGGTCTGTAAACAGCTTCCTCTCACCATGGTCTGTAAACAGCTTCCTCTCACCATGGTCTGTAAACAGCTTCCTCTCACCTTGGTCTGTAAACAGCTTCCTCTCACCA